>NC_080571.1:140044482-140273498 GCF_030247185.1 Malaya genurostris | reverse complement strand
AATTATTTTAATGTATCTTTTGGTGGGAAATATTGAGATCTGAGATGGTTCTCGTGTGTGTCTTGTTTCGGTAACAGTTGCTCAGAAAATGGTAGGAAAGCGACAAATTTCAACTAGTTCTTTATAATGATCTTTAGCACTGAAAAGTGCTTTGAATGGGCCTTGCTGGACTTTTTGGCTCCCTTTCTACCTTTCTAGGTGTCTCGTGCCTTCAGAGTAGCTGCTTTAACTTAAATGACGCTATTTCTCACATCACATTTCATTTTATACCTGCTACTGGCAGCGGTGTACGGACAGCCCCTTTTCCAAAATTCCTTTTCCTGTTCACAGAACGGGAAACAGTGAGACGACATAAAAGAGAGAGTTATGACTGTCTAGCTGTTAACAGCATCTCGTAGAATTTTTACGCAGAAACGCGCACACAGGAGGAACAGTTAAGAGAAAGACAAAGTCCCGCTCAAACCGTGCTGGTCTGCAGTTCCCAGTTGGCAGAAACCATCCGGAAGGGAAACTACGCCGAGCGTGTCGGTGCCGGTGCACCGATCTATCTGGTGGCTGTGATGGAGTACTTGGCTGCTGACGTGTTGGAATTGGCCGGTAACGCTGTCCTGACAACAAGACATCGAAAATCATCCCTCGCCATCTGCAGCTGGCCATCCGTAACGACGAGGAGTTGAAAAAAACCCCGTTCTGTTAAGGACGACCATATCACTGTGATAAAGAAATGTTTAGGATTGCTTTAAGTTTAGCCAGTTCTGATACGCCTGGAAAGCAGAATGCGCAAATGAAGTGGAAACCTTTGTTCTAACAATTTGTTCATTTTTGTTTTCGGCCGAATACTAAAGTATTCACGACAAAAATACATATTGATCTGTATACGTGGCAACTCTGTTTCACACGGCATATTTGTATACTAGTATAAAGATGTGTTCAACATCATCACTTTTGCTTTCGCATTGCCGTTCGTAATTGAATGTGTTAGTGACGGTGCAAATTGTTTTACGTTCCATCTTGATGAATCTTTTGGTAGGAAATAGTTAGTTCTGAGATGGTTCTCGTGTGTGTCTTTTTTCGGCAACAATTGCTCAGAAAATGGTAGGAAAGCGACAAAATTCAACTAGTTCTTTATAATGATCTTTAGCACTGAAAAGTGCTTTGAATTGTCTGAAAAGTGCTTCGAATGGACCTTGCTGAACACTTTGGCTCCCTTTCTACCGGTTTTCGGTGTCATCGTGCTGACGGTGTCTCGTGCGTTCAGAGTAGCTGCTTTAACTTAAATCACGCTATTTCTCACATCACATTTCATTTTATACCTGCTACTGGCAGCGGTGTACGGACAGCCCCTTTTCCAAAATTCCTTTTCCTGTTCACAGAACGGGAAACAGTGAGACGACATAAAAGAGAGAGTTATGACTGTCTAGCTGTTAACAGCATCTCGTAGAATTTTTACGCAGAAACACGCACACAGGAGGAACAGTTAAGAGAAAGACAAAGTCCCGCTCAAACCGTGCTGGTCTGCAGTTCCCAGTTGGCAGAAACCATCCGGAAGGGAAACTACGCCGAGCGTGTCGGTGCCGGTGCACCGATCTATCTGGTGGCTGTGATGGAGTACTTGGCTGCTGACGTGTTGGAATTGGCCGGTAACGCTGTCCTGACAACAAGACATCGAAAATCATCCCTCGCCATCTGCAGCTGGCCATCCGTAACGACGAGGAGTTGAAAAAAACCCCGTTCTGTTAAGGACGACCATATCACTGTGATAAAGAAATGTTTAGGATTGCTTTAAGTTTAGCCAGTTCTGATACGCCTGGAAAGCAGAACGCGCAAATGAAGTGGAAACCTTTGTTCTAACAATTTGTTCATTTTTGTTTTCGGCCGAATACTAAAGTATTCACGACAAAAATACATATTGATCTGTATACGTGGCAACTCTGTTTCACACGGCATATTTGTATACTAGTATAAAGCTGTGTTCAACATCATCACTTTTGCTTTCGCATTGCCGTTCGTAATTGAATGTGTTAGTGACGGTGCAAATTGTTTTACGTTCCATCTTGATGAATCTTTTGGTAGGAAATAGTTAGCTCTGAGATGGTTCTCGTGTGTGTCTTTTTTCGGCAACAATTGCTCAGAAAATGGTAGGAAAGCGACAAAATTCAACTAGTTCTTTATAATGATCTTTAGCACTGAAAAGTGCTTTGAATTGTCTGAAAAGTGCTTCGAATGGACCTTGCTGAACACTTTGGCTCCCTTTCTACCGGTTTTCGGTGTCATCGTGCTGACGGTGTCTCGTGCGTTCAGAGTAGCTGCTTTAACTTAAATGACGCTATTTCTCACATCACATTTCATTTTATACCTGATACTGGCAGCGGTGTACGGACAGCCCCTTTTCCAAAATTCCTTTTCCTGTTCGCAGAACAGTGAGACGACAGGTCCTCGATGTTGCTCTCGTGTGTCTTGTTTCGGGAACAGTTGCTCAGCAAATGGTAGGAAAAATGAACCACTCAACTTTTATATGGATGCTCTTGTATAGATGCAGACATCTCGCGTTCTGATTGGCTGGTGCTGTCATAGGTTAAATCAAACCGGTTTTTCAATAGTGTACTATTGAGAAACTTCAATGTTGTTGCAATACACGTTCAAGTTGAAATTTTTTGATTCTATTGGTAGTTAGATTATATAAATCCTTCCACAGATCACAGAGCTATGAACTTTCAAAATACGAGAAAGGCAAACGCGCCTTATGAATTATCCTCTTTGATACTCGTTTATACGAAACATTTCATAAAAGTTTAATTTTGAACTATTTGAGATTATGTCACACAACTGAAAATTTTATCATAAAATTGTGATCATATTTCCGATGGCATGTAGCAAGAATTATGTTGATTCATTAGATACAACAGGAGATATTCACGATCAAAAACTTATCACTCTCTCAGAGGGTCAATTTTGAAAAGGCCCCATAGTAAAGTAAGTCGTATTCACGACAAAAAATTATCATGAAGCTATTTGTAAACAGAAATTCATTCATTAATCATACAATGAAATACTAACGTTGAACGTTTGTAAGACATATCTAATCTGTACCCCGATTTTCTTACTCGACTAGCATTTTCTTTTTGTTAGATGAGTTATACAATTGATCTGATTTGATCTTCTTAACAAATAGTTTGTGGTCGGTTGTAAAACGAGAAGGCGTTTTTAACTCGATTTTTCTCCCCGTCTGTTGCTAGTCAGCAGTGATATTTTCAATGAGGTTTTACCAATTTTTTGTTTTGAGAGACAGAAATAGAATAAATGACACACTTTGTTTTAGTACGATTCTCAAACATGTACAACGGATCAAAAAGTTTTGCTGATCTAGTTCAAAACCCTGAAAATCGAAATAAATAATAACTTCATCGTTCACTGTATAGCTTTCGTTTGTTGAAACCGACTGGCTGTAGAATTTTGTTCCAAATAATTTTTGTACGTGTAGTTTGATATCCCGAAAACCAATGAATCCAACACCTCCAAACCTTCGCAATTAGGAACAATATCTAAGCAATCAGTCTTAGCAATTACTTAACACATGAAAAATCGAAACTTAGCAATTACATAACACAAGCATTATTCGATTCATAGTTTTTTTATACTGAGCACATCGTGACAGAGAAAATCACATTTGAAATTCTAAATCCACTTAGCGCTAGGGATCGGGATAACTTGAGTTCTATTACTCCAATCTTCATAAAAATTTGGGAACACATATTAGAGTGTATATTCTTTAATATTGTGCACCACAAAATTTTAATGTTTTCGACCAAGGTATATAACCCCTTGAATGTCGATTATGGTATTGTAAGGTAACACGTAACCATCAGTTGACGTCAATAGAACCCACAAATCTTCGTACCGAACAAGCTGTTTTGTGAATTATGCGTTATTTTGTCTGAGTATATCTGCCCTCTCAGCAGGCGGTCCTATTTTGTTGGCCGTTGAGCGCTTGTTGAACGACATACTGCACGAAATATTCGTTCAATTTTCTGGAACGGTTTGTTTTTTTTTTCTCGTAAAAAAGGTGAAAGGTTTTTTCTCTTGTAAAAACGTGTTTAATCCACCTAGCAGTGAGATGATACCTATTTTTATCAATCCGCATGTGTTTTTTGCATGAATATTCTTCGGTGTTTAAGTTTTCATGACATTATTTTAATGACCCTCGTTTTAAGCGACAATTTGAGATTTTAATCACTCATTACTCTGTAATGTCGAAACTGCAAATCGGATCGAATTTGAATCTAGAAGTGTGATAATCGATTAAACATGCAATGATATGTAAGTTCCACTCTAGAGTTTACGGTAATTTAAGGTACTTCCAGAGCCGGTATTCAGGAACCAGCATAACCCAAACCGATTCGTATGGCCATATGACGAATAAATTACAACAGTTTTGAGTTCAACTTTGAAGCTTTTCGGGATTGTCATCTTCTATATCGGTTTGAATTTTAAAAATTCATCATCATGTAATTCGAGAACCGGAAGTCATAATTGGATAAAATAATTAATTTTTGTATATAAGTTTGCTTTAATTAAAATTTTTGTTTCTGAAATTTGATTAGGCTTTTTTTTGAGAAAACGATTGAGCTTTGAGAAACGATTTTATACTGGAACCGGAATTCTAAAAGCGGTATGGCCGAAGTCAGATAAATTCACCTGAGTATCTGTACACTTTACATTTGTTTCAAAACATTTGAAAATCAGTTAAGACATCTTTGAGAGATCATAGCACGAATTAAATTTTTAGGTGCCTTCTGATCGACAACTGAATACCACTAAAACTGAAAAAAGTTAATTTTTTTATCGACTATCCAAATCTGCTAACCCGATAAACCTGATTAAATTATGTGGAATAGACATTTTTATACAATCCCCGAAACCGGAAGTTGGATCTGACTGAAAAGCAAGATGTTTTATAGAACTTTGAAACTTTTCATTTGAATCTTAGATGATTCTTAGATTTCATTTGCATCTTAGATCGGTTCAGCCATCTTCAAGAAAAATGAGTTACACAATTTTGATTTCGTTTCACATATCATCCTGTAGTTCCGAAACCAGAGGTCGGAACCAAACATAATGCAGGAACTTTGTTTGGGAGCATACGACTTTTCGTATGAATCTGAATTTGTAGAAAAGAAATTTTCCGAGAAAATTAATTGAAGTTATTTGTCACACACGCATTTGCTGATCTCGACGAACTGATTTGAATGGTATATGGATGTTATGTTGTTCCAGCATTTATTGCTGTAAGTAGTTTAAAACAAAATAATTAAAAAAAATTCTGCCATCATCTGGTTTATATATGTCATATTCGAACGATTATGTTGCCAAAAACGAGCCGTGCCAAAATCGGTCCGAGGCTAAATGTCATGAAAAAGAATGCTGTACACAATCCTTTTGGTTCTTAGAAACAATTGTATGTAACAGTATAAAAAATCGTGTTTTCCGTTGCTCCCAAGCATTTCTTTGTCATACAGCGCTCAAAACTCCTACTGCTGGAATAGGGGGAAAAGTCGCTTACAGAAAAATTTCGATATCTCCGTTAAAAATGGACGGATTTTAACAATCTATGGCTTGTTGGATAGGTATTACCGTGCGGAATCTAAGTCTGAAAACATATTCTGTTTTCAAGGTCAATTGTGACAGATACTGTAAAAAAACTGAAAATTTTGACATAAAACTTTGTATAACTCAAAAAGTAAACATCCGATCTCAAAACCATTCAATAGCGTTTTGGGTGACGGGGAGACCTTTCATTTGCGACTAGTTTGATGAAAATCGGTCCAGCCATCTCTGAGATCTCGACCTCTTAGTTGACAACACACATACGGACACACACACATACATACACACACACACACACACACACACACACACACACACACACACACACACACACACACACACACAGACATTTGCTCAGTTCGTCGAGCTGAATCGATTGGTATATGTCATTCGGCCCTCCGGGCCTCGGAAAAATTTTCGAAAGTTTGAGCGAATTCTATACCTATTTTTTATATATATAAAAATAGGTAAAAAGGTGAAAATTAGGTGTTACCTTCATATAGAAAGAAAATTTGTTGTTAGTCTACGTGAAGTAGAAGTATTGTGCAAGTATGTAGTTTTAGTTTAAAAAAAAGTGGAAAAAACTTTAGAAATTCTCCAGTAAAACTAGTCCAACGGGGCTCCAACTTCTCATATTCAAAATGAATCAACAATGCACCTCTGTCTGCCGGGTTTGTTGAACAAAAACATGGCATTCAGTTCAACGGTCTGTTTCAAAATCGACAAACGAAGGTCCCGTGTTGGCCTCCCGTTGAACGATTTATTGGACGTCCATTGGACCAATGATCCAACGTATTGGACCAACGAAGGATCACCGTTGAACTTTTTTTCTAAGAAAGTGAGCATGAGATATTTTATACTGGTGGTTAGTAAAAAAAAATTATGACTTTTTCAAATGATCATCCGAATGAATTCCACTTCATCACTTTTTGAAGCATTGCACGTATATATGAATTTGATATTTCACAATTATGTTGAATATTTATTCAAACTTCTTAAATTGGAATGCTCGATCTTTAAAATTAAGTGAAGATGAATTTTATAATTTTAGTTCGTGTTCGTATCTCATCCGACACAGTCAAAAATTTCTTACGATCGAGACGACAGAAACAAAGACAATACAGTGTATTGAACAATAGAGTATATGAAATAGGCAAATACGACTTACAAAGGCCTGTAACTTGGCCTACAAGACCCAATTCATTTGCATTGATTTCAAACACTGCAAAGTTAGACCAGCGGTAAACAATATTGAAATCTTACTTAAGGAACGAATGCATCTAGACATTAATTATGTGAGATTCAATTCAACAAGGCGTTTAACTCTGTGTACATTGTGTTTAAACATGAGGGAGATGCAATTGCATCCGCTTCGGTTAACAACGAGGTACAAAATGTCAAGTATGATAACGTGAAATACAAAATTCCTGTGTACGTGGCGGACGATGCCATAGAAGTACATGTACATGACATCCCCGCAGGTCAGTTGTCATTTCGTTCGCGAAAATATGGAAAGCTGATTACCTATGAGAATCAGCAGAATAACATGTCAGTTTTGTGAACAACCCACACACTACTGTAACTGCGAAAAGGACATCTTCAACCAAAGACCAAGGAAAATCGATCAGCAAAGGTAACTAGTGAATCCAGTACTTCTTCGTCTTCAAAAACGTTATTAGCAACATGAATACCGCTCACCCTCTACTGCCAAAAATCACTACTATACCTGCACCTCCTACCGCTACATTCACCACCAGTTCAATCTGTCCACCACCGATAGTCTCTACCAGCAATCACATCAACTCTGTTCTGCCTTCATAACCCATCATCACCGCCACCATAACAACCAAATCTGATTCGCACAACAGTAGATCAACGACAATCAACTCTACACAGACAGTTCGCTTTCACATCTCATCCAAGTCAGTCGATAAAACAAAACCGCTTACGTTCGGGACAGAAGAAACCAAGTACAGTATTGTGTAGTGAACAATAGAACGACCTCGAAATGAGTGAACCAAACGAACAAAAGCTACCGCCGACACGAAAGAATACAATTGTTGTTGACTTCAGGCAGTACAAAATTCGACCTTCGATACGAGAACTTGAAGGTTTGCTTAAGGAGCAAATGCATCTTGACATTAAACTTCAATGCAATAAGACAAATAATGTTATTTACATCCAGTTTTATAAAGAGTTGGATGCAATTTAATTCGCAAAAGACCATGACAATGTGCACTATGTGGAGCACGAGAACATTAAGTACAACATTCCAGTATATATGGCAGATAGTGCTATAGAAGTGCGTGTGCATGATCTTCCCTCAAGCGTCACCGATTCATATATTCTCAAAACTATGTCCCAATACGGAGAGATTCTCTCTATCGAAAAAGAAAAGTGGAAGAATTTTTTTCCCCGGTATTCTAAATGGCGTACGTTTATTACGCATACACTTGAAGAAGGCTATACCTTCTTATGTGATTTTCGGTCAAGAGACAAGAATTCCGTGCAAATCACTTGTTACCTATGACAATCAGATGACAACAACAATACCATCGATGCGGCAATGGATGACGAGACGAACCACGAACGAAGTGCCCCTCAATCCTCGCAGGAGGGAAATCTAAGCTCCTCTCCCCCTAGAAAAAGGGTGACAACGAGATCCAACTAAAAAAAAAATATTTAAAAAATCGGCTCAATCGGCCACGTAAAGCTAGTACGCAAATAGGCCTGAATAAAAATATCTTATAAATAAAAAAAAGTCTACACAGGCAACCGTACCAGCTCTGCCGCCTTCAAAAATCAATCATTCCGAAAAAGTTCCATATGCTCCATCTCATCCCATCAACTTTACACAAACCATGTCTAGAACAATGACAGCACTCTAGCCATTACCTGCCCTCACAGCAGGCGGTCCTGTTTTGTTGGTCGTTGAGCGCTTGTTGAACGACATACTGCACGAAATATTCGTTCAGTTTGATGGAAAGGCTTGTTGTTTTTTCTCTTGCAAAAGTAATGTGGAAATTAGGTGTTACATTCATATAGAAAAAAGATTTGTTGTTATTCTACGTGAAGTATAAGTATTGTACAGGTAGGTAGTGTTTATTTAAGAAAAAAAGTAAGGGTGTGTAATGTCAGAGACATAACTGGATGTCGTGAATACGAATAAAACTGACACACTTTCTTTATACTTCCGAATTCGAACTGGTAGTTGATCGATTGTGTGAATTGTGCAACTTTCCCCTTTTTCACTACTATAATTTTAAACGATGTGCCTAGACTAAATTACAGGTTAGTTACATTAAACATTCTGAAACGCAATTAAATGTAATGAAATAACTAGATAGTTCTTTATAATAAAAATGGGCCGTATAGAGTACAGTAAAGTAAAATTTCGCATAATTCTTTAGGAGTATTATTATGGTTCTAAAGAGAACCGATTTGAAGAATACTGGAATAAGGAACTGGACCTGAGTTCAAGAACTAAATTCAGAACTTAGAACAGACTCAGAATTCAGTTGGATTTTAGTTCTAGAACTACAATTTCGAAACTGAAATCAGTTCCGAAATCTTTTTCAGAATCCAGTTCAGCACACAGGCTCTAAATTCTAAACCCGGAACTAAGCTCTGAAACTTGAAGACGATTTTTCGCCTCGACCATCAAAATGGGTTGTATAAAGTACAGTAAAGCAAAATTTCGCATAATTCTTTGAGAGTATTATTATGGTTCTAAAAAGAACCGAATAGAATTCTAGAATAAGGAACTGGACCTGAGTTCAAGAACTAAATTTAGAACAAAGAACAGAAGTACTGCTTTCATTGACGACTTCTCCACCTGACAATTGAAGTCCAAATGAGAGCACGACCTGAGCGTTTGAAGTTTGGCACCACGCAAAAGGTCTGCTTACATTGCCGACTGCTCCAGCTGACGACTTAAGTCCAAATGAGAGATGCGACCTTAGCGTTTGTGTTTTTCAACCACGCAGAAGGTGCACTCTCCGAAGCTGCTGGTCCCACGACGTCTGCTTGTTCCAACGCACAAGAAGAAATGATCGAATTTCGACCACGGTTCCCCTTTTATAAGCAGTCAGTTGAAGATATGTGCCTGACTGCCTCAAAATCGTCGTCCTTGCGCGAAAAGGCCAAGCAAAAGTAAAGAGTTTTCCGCGTTGTTTCCAAAATTTGAGAAAACTTTATATTTGAGTTGTTTGTGGTTATTACACACTGTTCAAAATATTATCCTAAATTCCTGATCATATTTTTGATGAAATGGTGAAAGAATTATGTTACTGCCTTTAATACAAGTCGAGATATTCACGATTAAGTTCTGCCCATTCTTCCATATGGCTAATTTTGAAAAGGCACCCCATAGTAAAGTAAGTCGTATTCACGACAATAAGTGGAAAAAAATCGGAAATTGTCCAGTAAAACTAGTCCAACGGGGCTCCAACTCCTCATATTAAAAATTGGTTAACAATGGATCTCTGTCTGCCGGTTTTGTTGAACGAAAAAATGGCATTCGGTTCAACGGTCTGTTTCAAAATCGGCAAACGAAGGTCCCGTGTTGGCCTTCCGTTGAACGATTGATTGGACTTTCATTGGACCAATGATCCAACGTATTGGACCAATGAAGGACCACCGTTGAACCGAACAATCAATTCACTCCTCTGTTAGTAGAGCCTGTAGTAGATCAAGTACATGATAGTAGAAATTGGTATTATATTACTAGTTTTTTGCCTAGCGAAACAGTTCAGAATATTACACACTATGTACAAACAGAATTAGATGTGACAGCAATTCGATCCATTGTGCAAAGCTCGTTCGCCAAAATAACGATCGGCCTCTCTCTTTTGTATTGTTCAAACTGAGTGTTCCTAATGAATTCGAAAATTTAATTTCTTCGCCTGACTTCTGGCCATCCTGCTCCTCATTGCTCCTTTTTTAGAGCAACCGGTATTCCACATACCGAACCCGTCTCATCCCGCATCACGACTGCAGAACTTTTACAGCAATTCCTCAAGTTCAATTGCCACGATCGTACGCAACGAAGCCTCTATGAGTTCGTTGCTCGTACCCTAACTCCCCAGTGATGCGCCAACAAATGCCGTTGCGTTATTAAAACCAAACAAAGCCAAACTCTAGTTTAGAAATGTATTATCAAAACATCGGATGAATGAATAGCAGCCTTGATCAATATCGTTTCTCTTGTGCAGATAGTGTATACGATTTATAAATATTTACCGAAGCTTGGCTGAACGATAATACTCTATGGAAACAAATATTTGGTTTAAAGCAAGATCGAAACGAACAGAATATCGCTTCCTACCTGTTGTTGAACAGTTATGGATAGCCCTTTCGCTGAAAAACTGCACACTTTATATCGGCTTGATTTATATACCACCTGATCGAGTCGGGGACATGGGATTAATCGAACAGCATTTGAATGAACTCTCTTCAATTTCAAACCAAATGGCACTGAATGAGAAAATTGTTATACTGGGAGACTTTAATCCACAACAATGAATTTTGTCACAGGCTACTGGATGAATATAACATTGCTCGACTAGTGCAATTGAATGGGCAGTACAATAGCAACAATTGCCTTCTCGATCTCTGCTTCACAAGTCAGGAGCTTTCGAATTTTTGAATAGTCGCTGCGGCACCTGAACCACTCGTAAAAATTTGCCGTCATCATCCGCCTCTCCATATCTCTATAACGGAATCTTCACCGCTAGTTTTTTAGCGTAATTCGGATTCAATATTCTACGATTACAAAAATGTTAACTTCGAGGCAGTGAACGGATTTTCATCATCATTAGATTGAAGCTTGCTACTATCTGACAACGATTGCAATACCGCTGCTTCGGTTTGGACAAACATTGTGTTGTATTCAATCGAGCAGTTTGTTCCAAAGAAAACTTGTCGTCAGCCACCTCATTCTCTTTGGTCGAATTCGTTTCTGAAACGATGTCAATGTGTAAAAAGATCAACCTTGAAAAAGCTTACTAAGCATCCGTCACCTCAATTAAGATCACATTACGTATTCGTGAATAATCGATACAAACGGCTAAATAAGACACTCTATTATGATTATCAACGCCGCATCCAGAACAATCGTAAAACTAATCTTAAACGTCTCTGGAATCATGTCAACAACCAGAGACAGGAATCTAAATTACCACCTCACATGTCCTTTAGTGAATTTAATGCATCAACCTTCGCTGATATTAGCAATTTATTCTGTATTCAATGTAGTAGTGTTTGCTCTGATGAAACTTTACCCAAACAACAAATCATAAGGGCTACCAGTAACGTTCCACTCCGTTCATCGATTGGTTCTCACCCTAGGATTACGACTACTGCCGTTAACAATGCGTGTTTAAATCTGAAACCATGATCAAGTGCAGGTTCTGATGGTATACCGTAACTAGTGTTGAGAAAATGCTCTTGAAAATTTCTTGTACCACTGCCGATGCTGTTTAATATCTCGCTTCAACGAGGAGTTTTTCCAGAGTCATGAAAGATTTCTTATGTTTTCCTGTTTACGAAAAAGGCGACAAATCTCACATTTCAACCTATCGAGGAATTGCCGCTTTGTGTACCGTATCAAAACTATTCAAAATAATAGTACTGGATTTTACAGTTCACAACTGCTCCAATTATATATATATATATATATATATATATATATATATATATATATATATATATATATATATATATATATATATATATATATATATATATATATATATATATATATATATATATATATATATATATATATATATATATATATATATTCATCGCAGCCAAGTAATCAGTAAAATAATGCAAAGATATATTAACAGCATAACGTTTGACAATTCTACTGGCCGAAAACATAAATTATAAAAACGGGCGAGACGAAGTTCGACGGGTCAGCTAGTATGATATAAAATCAGACAGACACTTCAAGGTTGTCTGGAAAGGCTTATCAAATGATCAAAGTATTGATGAAATTAAAAATGAACTAAAAGAATTGCTTGGTTTTGCCCCTTCCCAAGTAATACTTATGAAAAAAGAGCGAATGGTACTTCTAAACCACGCTCTGGAATTTCCCATGAACTTAACCTAATACACTTCAATCGAAGTGATGTAAACAATTTGAAAACTTTAGAAAAAGTACGTTTCATTTCCAACATTAAAATTCATTGGGAACATTATAAACGGCATAATCGTATTGCGAACTTAATGCAATGTCGTCGTTGCCAAGGCTTCGGCCATGGAACCAAAAATTGTCATATGGATATACGGTGTTTGAATTATGGTAAATCGCATTCGAAAGACGTTTGTCCAATGAATGAAACCACTGATAAATTTTCATGTTCAAATTGCAATGGAAATCATAAATCCAATTATTTGAAATGTCCTGTCAGGGAAAAAATTTTAAACGCTCGTTCGCATAGACAACAAGTCAAATCAACGATCTTAAATTTACAGAACAAAAAACCGTTACAAATGCCACGCCTAATTCTTCTACGGCACTGATTTCTTCGAATTTTAAAATATAAAACAGGTACGCCTGCTAATTCGTCTTCTAACGAAAACAATTTATTGACAGGTAGATCGACCTTGTCATCATCTTCTTCTAATGTCAGTTATGCTAGTATAACAGGTAGAAATCTACCACCTATTTCTTCTAATGTACATAATCAAAACAAAGGACCGCCTTGCAGTTCATCTTCTAACGAAAACAATTTATAATTAGGTAGATCGGCCATATCATCTTCTCCTAAAGGCAGTCTACCTACAAATAATCCTTCAATGCCATTCGCTTCTTTAAATGAAGTGGATTTAGGCGATATAACTGAAAATAAAATGATCTACCTACAGGATCAACTTTTTCAAATGAACATCCGAATGAATTCAAATTCATCACTTTTCAAATCGGATGGCAATTCGGAAATAATATTATAATGAATTTAAAATTTAACAGTGATGTTAAATAATTATTTGAATATTTTAAATTGGAATGCTCGATCTTTGAAATCGAGTGAAGATGAATTTTATAATTTTCTCAAAGTTCACAAAATTCATATTGCCATTGTGACAGAAACTTTTCTTAAACCAAATGCCAAATTGAATAGTAATCCACATTATGTGGTTCATCGATTTGACAGGTTTACTGGAATGGGTGGTGGAGTTGCATTTTTGTCCAACGGCAAATTAAACATCGAATTTTAACTTCTTTCAATACTAAAGTTTTTGAAAGCTTGGGAATCGAAGTTGAACCATTCATGGAATTTATTTCATTGCTGGAGCATATTTGCCATTCCAATGCACCGGCGAACAATTAAATTTCTTTAAAGGCGATTTGCAAAAACTTACAAGATATCGATCGAAATTTTTCGTAATAGGGGACTTAAATGCTAAGCATGTCCAGTGGAATTGTAGGCAAAATAACAGTAATGGTAAAATACTTCATAATCAACTCTCAGCTGGTTAGTTCGCAGTTCTTCATCCCAGTAATCATACCTGATTCTCTTCCGTGAAAACCCCGTCTACAATTGATCTGGTTCTAACAGATCAAAGTCACATTTGTAGTGAACCAATTACACATGCTGACTTTGACTCAGATCATCTTCCAGTAACATTCAGACTTTCCAACGAAGCTATAATTAATCCAATTGGTTCTATATTCAACTATCATAGAGCTAATTGGTTGGATTACAGATCTCACATTGAAAATCATGTGGATCATGAAACTATTTTAGAAAATTCTGCGAACATCGACACAGCAATTGATAATTTGAATCATTACATTATCGTAGCTAGAAATTTTTCAGTTCCCAAAGCTCAAACTAAATTAAATTCAATTCATCGATGACAATCTTCAACTGCTCATTCGGTTGAAGAATGTTGGTCGACGACAATATCAACGTTCTCGTGATCCTGCTATGAAAAGCATAGTTAAGGATTTACAAAAAGAAATTAAACATAGATTTACTCTTTTGCGAAATGAAAATTTCGCTAAAGAAGTTGAACAAATTAAACCATATTCTAAACCTTTCTGGAAACTTTCTAAGGTTCTGAAGAAACCTCAGAAACCAATTCCTGCTCTCAAGGAAGGAAATCAAATACTTCTTACAAATGGCGAAAAAGCTCAAAAACTTGCTCAGCAGTTCGAGAGTGTACACAATTTTAATTTGAACGTTGTGAGTCCTATTGAAAATGAAGTCTCACTGAAATATGAGCACATTTCAACCCAAGTGTTATCACAAGATGACATTATTGAGAAGAATTTTGATGAAATTAAATCAATTATTAGGAAACTTAATAACATGAAGGCTCCTGGTAATGATGGAATTTTTAATATTCTTATTAAAAATCTTCCCGATGTTGCCTTGAGACTCCTGGTTAAAATTTTCAACAAGAGTTTTTCATTAGCTTACTTCCCAAAAAGATGGAAAAACGCTAAAGTAATTCCTATCCTCAAACCTGATAAAAACCCAGCAGAAACATCAAGTTATCGACCAATTAGCTTACTTTCTTCTATCAGTAAACTTTTTGAAAAAATTATCTTGTTGAAAATGATGTCTCATATAAATGAGAATACAATTTTTTTACCAGAGCAGTTTGGATTTCGTCATGAACATTCAACTGCTCATCAACTTGTAAGAGTTACGAACATGATAAAAGCAAATAAATCTTCTGGGTTATCCACTGGAGTTGCTCTTCTAGACATAGAAATAGCATTCGATATATATATATATATATATATATATATATATATATATATATATATATATATATATATATATATATATATATATATATATATATATATATATATATATATCCGCATATATTCCGCAATCCTGAGATGAGGTAAGATTCTAAACCTACTTATATTGTGTAATGGGGAAAAGGAGCTTATATACTAACTTACTAACTAATACAGATAGCGAATCGATTCAATTGAAGATTGCATCGATTTTTGTCGGAATTTACTTATAATATTATGTGACATTACATCTAATGGTTCTATATTTGTGAGTCTATGTAACTCATTTGTACTAAACCAGGGAGGACGTTTCAAAATCATTTTCAGAATTTTATTCTGAATCCTTTGAAGCGTTTTCTTCCTGGTGGAACAACAACTTGACCAAATTGGTACTGCATAAAGCATGGCTGGTCTGAAAATTTGTTTATAAATTAACAATTTGTTTTTTAGACAGAGCTTAGAATTTCTGTTTATAAGAGGATATAAACATTTAATATATTTATTACACTTTGCCTGGATTCCTTCAATGTGATCCTTGAAAGTGAGTTTTTTGTCATACGTTAAACCTAAGTATTTAGCTTGATCAGACCATGTCAATTCCAAGCCATTCAATTTGAGAATATGATTATTGTTTGGTTTAAGAAAAGAAGCTCTTGGCTTATGCGGAAAGATAATTAATTGCGTTTTTGCTGCATTTGGTTTAATTTTCCATTTTGACAGATAATCACTGAAAATATTTAAACTTCTTTGTAGGCGACTGCAGATCACTCTTAGATTTCTACCTGTGACTAACAGACTTGTGTCGTCACAGAATAGCGATTTCTGACAACCAACGGGTAGATTTGGAAGATCAGAAGTGATAATATTATACAAGATTGGAGCTACGCTCGAACCCTGCGGAACACCGGCTCGTACGGGTAGCAATTCAGATTTACAATTCTGATAGATAACCTGAAGAGTACGATCAATTAAATAATTTTGAATCATTTTGATTAAATAAATAGGAAACTGGAAATCAGACATTTTTGCTATTAAACCTTTGTGCCAAACACTGTCGAATGCTATTTCTATGTCTAGAAGAGCAACTCCAGTGGATAACCCAGAAGATTTATTTGCTTTTATCATGTTCGTAACTCTTACAAGTTGATGAGTAGTTGAATGTTCATGACGAAATGCAAACTGCTCTGGTAAAAAAATTGTATTCTCATTTATATGAGACATCATTCTCAACAAGATAATTTTTTCAAAAAGTTTACTGATAGAAGAAAGTAAGCTAATTGGTCGATAACTTGATGTTTCTGCTGGGTTTTTATCAGGTTTGAGGATAGGAATTACTTTAGCGCTTTTCCATCTTTTTGGGAAGTAAGCTTATGAAAAACTCTTGTTGAAAATTTTAACCAGGAGTCTCAAGGCAACATCGGGAAGATTTTTAATACGAATATTAAAAATTCCATCATTACCAGGAGCCTTCATGTTATTAAGTTTCCTAATAATTGATTTAATTTCATCAAAATTCTTTTGATTTCCTTCCTTGAGAGCAGGAATTGGTTTCTGAGGTTTCTTAAGAACCTTAGAAAGTTTCCAGAAAGGTTTAGAATATGGTTTAATTTGTTCAACTTCTTTAGCGAAATTTTCATTTCGCAAAAGAGTAAATCTATATTTAATTTCTTTTTGTAAATCCTTAACTATGTTTTTCATAGCAGGATCACGAGAACGTTGATATTGTCGTCGACGAACATTCTTCAACCGAATGAGCAGTTGAAGATTGTCATCGATGATAGGGGAATTTATTTTAGTTTGAGCTTTGGGAACTGAAAGATTTCTAGCTTCGATAATGTAATGATTCAAATTATCAATTGCTGTGTCGATGTCCGCAGAATTTTCTAAAATAGTTTCATGATCCACATGATTTTCAATGTGAGATCTGTAATCCAACCAATTAGCTCTATGATAGTTGAATATAGAACCAATTGGATTAATTATAGCTTCGTTGGAAAGTCTGAATGTTACTGGAAGATGATCTGAGTCAAAGTCAGCATGTGTAATTGGTTCACTACAAATGTGACTTTGATCTGTTAGAACCAGATCAATTGTAGACGGGGTTTTCACGGAAGAGAAACAAGTATGATTACTGGGATGAAGAACTGCGAACTAACCAGCTGAGAGTTGATTATGAAGTATTTTACCATTACTGTTATTTTGTCTACAATTCCACTGGACATGCTTAGCATTTAAGTCCCCTATTACGAACAATTTCGATCGATATCTTGTAAGTTTTTGCAAATCGCCTTTAAAGAAATTTAATTGTTCGCCGGTGCATTGGAATGGCAAATATGCTCCAGCGATGAAATAAATTCCATGAATGGTTCAACTTCGATTCCCAAGCTTTCAAAAACTTTAGTATTGAAAGAAGTTAAAATTCGATGTTTAATTTGCCGTTGGACAAAAATGGCAACTCCACCACCCATTCCAGTAAACCTGTCAAATCGATGAACCACATAATGTGGATTACTATTCAATTTGACATTTGGTTTAAGAAAAGTTTCTGTCACAATGGCAATATGAATTTTGTGAACTTTGAGAAAATTATAAAATAAATCTTCACTCGATTTCAAAGATCGAGCATTCCAATTTAAAATATTCAAATAATTATTTAACATCACTGTTAAATTTTAAATTCATTATAATATTATTTCCGAATTGCCATCCGATTTGAAAAGTGATGAATTTGAATTTATTCGGATGTTCATTTGAAAAAGTTGATCCTGTAGGTAGATCATTTTATTTTCAGTTATATCGCCTAAATCCACTTCATTTAAAGAAGCGAATGACATTGAAGGATTATTTGTAGGTAGACTGCTTTTAGGCCGATCTACCTAATTATAAATTGTTTTCGTTAGAAGATGAACAGCAAGGCGGTCCTGTGTTTTGATTATTTACATTAAAAGAAATAGGTGGTAGATTTCTACCTGTTATACTAGCATAACTGACATTAGAAGAAGATGATGACGAGGTCGATCTACCTGTCAATAAATTGTTTTCGTTAGAAGACGAATTGGCAGGCGTACCTGTTTTATGTTTTAAAATTCGAAGAAATCAGTGCCGTAGAAGAATTAGGCGTGGCATTTGTAACGGTTTTTTGTTCTGTAAATTTAAGGTCGTTGATTTAACTTGTTGTCTAAGCGAACGAGCGTTTAAAATTTTTTCCCTGACAGGACATTTCAAATAATTGGATTTATGATTTCCATTGCAATTTGAACATGAAAATTTATCAGTGGTTTCATTCATTGGACAAACGTCTTTCGAATGCGATTTACCATAATTCAAACACCGTATATCCATATGACAATTTTTGGTTCCATGGCCGAAGCCTTGGCAACGACGACATTGCATTAAGTTCGCAATACGATTATGCCGTTTATAATGTTCCCAATGAATTTTAATGTTGGAAATGAAACGTACTTTTTCTAAAGTTTTCAAATTGTTTACATCACTTCGATTGAAGTGTATTAGGTTAAGTTCATGGGAAATTCCAGAGCGTGGTTTAGAAGTACCATTCGCTCTTTTTTCATAAGTATTACTTGGGAAGGGGCAAAACCAAGCAATTCTTTTAGTTCATTTTTAATTTCATCAATACTTTGATCATTTGATAAGCCTTTCCAGACAGCCTTGAAGTGTCTGTCTGATTTTATATCATACTAGCTGACCCGTCGAACTTCGTCTCGCCCGTTTTTTTTTAATTTATGTTTTCGGACAGTAGAATTGTCAAACGTTATGCTGTTAATGTATCTTTCCATCATTTTACTGATTACTTGGCTGCGATGAATTCATAAAAAATTTGTGAATATGTTAAAAGCTTTTGTTACGCAAAAATAAAGCGAATGAACCGCGAATCATCTTTTGAGTCAGTGCATCGAATAGCGATTGTTGATCTCTCTCAGACTATAGTTTCGACATATGGAATAAAAAGTGAAGCAAAAATAACTGAGATGACTACTTTAAATTGATTAGAACAAATTTACAAAAGCTGCCCTCGCGACTTGTAGTTCGTCACTTCTTGCTAGTCTGGTGATAGATTATTTAATCGTGTTTGATGAATGTTCGTAGCGTGACAATCACAGGAAAAAATTTCCATTAACAATTTAGCGATAAAATTTTATTTTTACTTTTAATGTATGACTTCTGGTCAGTCAGTAACTATTTAGTAAATTTTTTAGTGTGAGGAAGTGTGGTGGGCAAAAAAAATTAACATATCAGAGACTCGGATGTTTCGCATCGCTAAGTTCGACTCCTCTGGTAGACGGTAAAAGTTTAGATGCGAGAAATCTTCTTCACGGAACGACCGAAATTAGCTCTGCGCCTAATTCGTATTACTGTTTTTGAATTAGTTGATTTTAACAACAAAATTTCCAAAATAACTATAAAATTAGTTAAAATTCAGAATTTACTTTGCTGAAAAAAAACTCTTATTTTTAGAGAATCATTACTGAAGGACAGGACAAAGAAAACAAAAATGAAATTGGTTTTATTAACAAGTTTATTAGCTAAAAACTCATGAGAAGTGTCAAAGCAAAACAATACATTAAAAAGCTAAAAGGAATAGTCTTGTTCAAACTGCTTGCAAATTGTTTAGATGTTTTTCGCATGTGTTACGATATATCCATATATAATTTTCTAAACCGATATGTAAAAATGACGTAAACTGTTAGTGGAAAGTGTATTTATTCAGAATTTGGGCGCATTTAAAGCGATAGTGCGTAATAATGTTTTTACGGGGAACAGTGAAGTGAGTTTCGAATATTGCACTCTAATTGTATACGTCAAATGATGTTTTTTGTATCTTCCAACTTTCTGGGCTACGCTGTCCGGTGTACTACTTGTATTCGGTTTTTGTTTTCTGAGTGCTCAAAGTTTTCAGTGAGATAGTCAATTTCGCGAAGTCGAATGAAGAAAACAGCAATTGAGGGGAAAAATTTTCAAAAAGAAGTTTATGATTCGCTTATGTCTTTTTCTCCAATACAACATCGTATTTATACCTGCCGATATAGAAAAGATAATCGTGACTGAAATTTTTTTCGGCAGTCGTGTGCCATCTAGTTGCTAGTAGTCATTACGGTGTTAACGTTTTTTCGGTGACAGAGCGCCATATAGCTGCAAATGGCAGAAACCAATTTAACCATTTATGTTGGTTTAGAAACAACGTTTTATTTCTTTAATTCAACTAAAAAATTAGTTGAATGGATATGAAGCGTGCCTTAGCTAAGAAATGACAGCACGTTTAATTGGCGAATTCAACTAATAAAAATAGCCATTTCAACAAATATTTTATTATTATTAAGGGAATTAGAATTAAAGAATCTAAATTAGCAAAAGTAAGATTTTGTAGTTGTTTCAAAAAATAACTAACTAAAATCAGAAAATCAACTAATTTTTTCGCCAAAATGCTGATTTCGGTCTTTCCGTGTTCTTACTTAAATGAACCTTGTTACGTCGAATTTTCCGCACTATACCTTCAAATCCTTACTCCTCCTTGAGTACTATGGTTAGTTTGATATTGTTAAAAAAATCGAATGATAAAATGAGTAATTCTTGGACATTCGAAAGTTCAAGTTACCATTCCTTTAAATATTGTATCCATTAACTTTTACATGAACACTGCATTCGTTTAATAGTTTTATCAATAGTCATCTCATTAGTAAACACCACATAATTTTGTTTAGTACCCCACCTACAATTAATGAATGGTGGAGTTCGGCACTGAGAGTCTATATCAGAAAGTTTTATATGAAAATAATGTGCAGTTATAGAGGAGTGAAGATGAGGAGTGATTGTACCAGTATGCAGCTTATCGTTCGAGTCAATGCATAAAATCTCACAACTAATGGTTTTCAATCCACCAGAATTTACCCGAGACGAACGAACTTCAGCATGCTAAATTCAAAGCAAACCTGTATGTTTGATCTCATTATTTAAACAGCAAACCTCTATGATTGATCTCATTATTTAAACAGCAAACCTCTATGATTGATCTCAATATTTAAACAGCAGCATCTTATCATTCAGTAATAGCCGTTCAACCGAGAAGGTTGTGTATAGAAGCGTACAGTTTAATAACGCTGGTTGGTTTACACGCGTTAAATACGACAACGGTTGAACTACAGGTAGAGACCTGTTGGCAGCAGCCGTTAAAACGTATAGTCTTGATGCATAAGAGAGCCCTAGTGCTGGGCCAAGCTGGTGAAGGAAACAACAAAGGGCGTTTCCCAAGCTCTACCCAGGCCACAATATACAGCCACAAGTGCTGATCAGGAGAGTGCAAAGGCACATCGAAGAAGGAGAGTGCAAAGGCACATAGAAGCAGGAGAGTGCAAAGGCATACCGGTGCGAAGGCACTTCGGTGCAGAAGCATATCGGTGCGGAGCACAAGGAAGAAGGAGACAAGACAACTCGGTCTTTCCACTGCCATACAACACGCAGGTATACACCGGTGACCTGCGCTGGTTGCAGCTGGTGAAGATAAAAGAGAATCGGAAATCGTGTGGTGCTGGATGTCAGGTAGCAGTAGCATCACATCGTATTCTATCGCTACAGTGAGCTTCAGCATTGTATCAACGTCCAGATACATCCTAGAAGAAGAACATCTAGAGCAACGAGGATCAACACGGCAGTGCAACAGAGATAGACAACAATTTCAAGGTAGAAGTTTTTTTTTCCTTTTGATTGAGTACTGTGTAGTTTTGGTTTCATTTTTTATTTTAAAGTTTGATTAAAAATTTTAATGTGATGGATGAATCCATGGACGTAAATCCTAGCATGAATCCTATACCCCCACGAACGAAAAAATATCAGGAGAGCTCTTCTGGGCCTTGGATAGTCTTTTTTAGACGTAACCTCAGGAATCGTCTAAGGAATGCTCGCAAACGATTTTTCCGGACAAAAACTCTAGATGATAAATTGCTCGTTCGTGATTTGGAACACCAGTTTGAATTATTGAACGCATCGTGTTTTCTGCTGTACGTTTCACGGATGGAGATCAATTTGAAGGCTGACCCGAAACAATTTTGGTCTCATCTGCGAAATAAAACTTCTCCCCGTGGAATTCCTGTCAGTTCCTATCGTCACCAATCTTCGTCGACAGTTTTGGATTCAGCCAACCTATTCTCGTCATTCTTTCAAAGCGTGCTAAGTAATAACTCACCGCCTTTGTCAGAATCGTACCTGAGCAGTTTGCCGACGTATTCTTTGAGTATACCTGCTACTGCTTTTACTGAACGAGAGGTGTACAACAATCTACGACAAGTCGATGGATCGAAAGGGCCAAGATCTGACGGGTTACCTCCGACGCTCGTGAAGGAATGTTCTTCTGCTTTGGCTTTACCTGCATCTCTGCTTTTCAACCGCTCGCTTGCCGAGCACTATTTTCCAGCGAAGTGGAAAGAAGCTGTAATTGTTCCTGTTCACAAAACTGGAAACGTGCACGATGTCACCAATTATAGAGGAATTTCTATCCTAAGCTGTTTACCAAAAGTATTCGAACGCATGGTGTTGGATGTTCTTTACCCATCAGTAAAGCACATTATCTCCACTGATCAGCATGGGTTTGTCAAAAAGCGGTCTACTACCACCAATTTAATGAGCTACGTTTCTTTATTGATAGACAAACTTGAAAAACGACAACAAATCGATGCGGTGTATTTTGATTTTTCAAAAGCATTCGACCGTGTTCCTCATCAGTTCGCTGTGGAAAAATTGAGGCGTAGTGGATTCCCTGTTTGGTTAACCAATTGGATTCTATCATATCTCACGGATCGTATGGGTTTGTCGAAAGCGGTCTACTACCACCAATTTAATGAGCTACGTTTCTTTATTGATAGACAAACTTGAAAAAACGACAACAAATCGATGCGGTGTATTTTGATTTTTCAAAAGCATTCGACCGTGTTCCTCATCAGTTCGCTGTGGAAAAATTGAGGCGTAGTGGATTCCCTGTTTGGTTAACCAATTGGATTCTATCATATCTCACGGATCGTAATGCTTCCGTACGAATCGGATCTGCACTCTCGGATTCATTTCACGTTACTTACCGCAAGGGAGCCATCTCGGACCACTTCTTTTCGTGTTAGTCGTGAACGATCTTTACAGTGAATTGTCGTCATTTAAAGTAACGTATGCTGACGATCTCAAAATTTATCGCATTATTACAAGCCTTGCGGATTGCTGTGCTCTACAAATGGATATTGACCGAATCCTTGATTGGTGTGACAGAAACGGCATAACAGTAAACGTTAAGAAATGTAATGTGATCACTTTCTCACGGGCACAGTCTCCAATTATTTTCGAATACTCCATGATGATGGCTTCAGTTGAACGAGTTTCGTCTATTAAAGACTTGGACATTATTCTCGATTGCAAGCTCCGTTTCATCGAACAGTTTTCATTCGTTACTGCGAAGGCCTATGCAGTTTTGGGACTAATCAAACGAAACACTCAAAACTTCAACGACGTGTACTGCCTCTAAACAGTTTACATCGCACTAGTACGCAGTATTCTGGAGTATGGAGTTACAATTTGGGCTCCGTATCACGGTGTTTACATCGATCGGATCGAAAGGGTGCAGAAGTGCTTCGTCCGATTCGCACTCCGAAGACTACCTTGGATAAATCGTCCTCAACTACCTCGTTACGAGAATCTCTGTGCTCTCATCAACCTACCTACTTTACAAAACAGACGAATACTCCTTCAACAACTCTTCGTGTTCGATCTACTAAATGACAACATTGATTGCCCCATACTACTGGAAAGAATTAATTTTAACGTTCCGGGAAGATCATTGCGAAGAACGGATTTTCTTCGTCGCTCACTTCATCGCACACAGTATGGCCAAAACAACCCAATGGATGTCTGTTGTCATCGTTTCAATACCGTGTATCATTTATTTGATTTTGATATGAGCAAAGACACATTCAAATAGAAAATAATATTTTTAAGTTAACATAAGTGTGTAGCAATAAAGTAAAAGTCTGTACGATAGGTCACCTCTAGTCGAAGACAATAAAGAAATAAATATCAAAGCCATTAAACATTTTACAAATTTCTAAAGGTTTGACATCACGATTCTCCTCAATCAAAGAGATCATAAAAGTGAATAACGATAAAATTCGTGTTGTGGTAAATAATTTGAAACACGCGAATGATATTGTCTCTTCGGAACATTTCATTATAGAGTATAAAGTTTACATACCCTCCAAAGATGTCGAAATTGACGGTGTTGTTACCGAAGCGAGTCTTTCGGTAGATGATTTACTCAAGCATGGTGTTGGTCGTTTCAAGAACTCTATGCTTGAGGGTGTGAAAATACTGGAGTGTAAACAACTGTACTCAGTAGTTCATGAAGAGGGAAAAAAAGTTTATCGCCCATCAGACTCGTTTCGAGTGACATTTGCCGGGTCTGCGTTGCCGTCCCATGTCTATGTCGATAAAATTCGCCTCCCTGTTCGGCTTTTTGTTCCAAATGTAATGAATTGTACGAACTGCAAAAAAATCGGCCACACAGCTACTTACTGTAGTAATAAACCAAAATGTATTAAGTGTGAAGGGCCTCATAAAGATAATGATTGCAACAAGGAAATTGAAAAATGTATTTATTGTGGGGATAGCCCTCATTATGATATTTCAGTATGCACTGTATTTAAAGTGCACAAAGACAAAATTAAGCTTTCTTTAAACGCACGGTCTAAGCGCACATATGCAGAAATGCTTAAAACGGTCATTGATGTCCCTCCTTTGGAAACCGAAAACGGGTTTTCAAATCTAGAGGAAGCAGAGGACTCTGACTCTGACGAAAATAGTGAAGGTAATTCGTTTATCACTACTCAAGGGTCAGTTAAGAGAAAGAAGTCTTCCTCCAAATTACCAAAAAAGACACCTAAAATTTCATCTTCAAAAAAAGATCCCCGTGTTAAACAAAAAAAGTCAAAACCAAAGACTGTGCCTCCTGGTTTGTCAAATTCACAAACCAATCCAGGATCTAGCACAGAAAAAGATAATAATCCAGTGGGCTCCATTTCACAGCCACCAACAGGATTACTGAAGTTTTCGGAAATTGTTGAATGGATTTTCTCAGCATTCAATATATCTGAACCCTTAAAGACCCTCATAATGGCATTCCTTCCAATAGCTAGAACCTTTTTGAAGCAGTTATCAGCTCAATGGCCAATTGTCTCAGGTTTTGAATCTTTTGATGGATAATTTATCACCCGCCGCAAATGATACAATCACTATCCTGCAGTGGATTTGTCGAAGCATCATGCCAAAACTTGATTCATTTAAAATCTTACTTCATAGTCAAAAATGTGATGTATTTGCTTTATGCGAAACATGGCTTACTTCAAACATAGCTTTAAATTTTAATGATTTTAACATTATACGTCTCGATAGAGACTCTCCGTATGGTGGAGTGCTTTTGGGAATTAAGAAATGCTATTCCTTTTATAGATTAAACATCCCATCAACTCCTAGTATAGAAGTTGTTGCTTGCCAAATAAACATTAAAGGCAAAGATCCAAAAGCACAAGTTGGACAGCGACAGCTTAATGAAATGGTTGAAGCCCTTCCTGCTCCACGATTGATTCTGGGGGATTTAAATTCGCACGGTATTATGTGGGATTCCGTTTACAATGATAGCAGATCATCTTTAATACAAAACATTTGTGACAATTTTAACATGACAGTTTTAAATATGGGTAGCATGACACGGATCCCAAGACCTCCTGCACGCCCAAGTGCATTAGATCTATCTCTTTGCTCAACATCAATTCGACTAGATTGCACCTGGAAAATATTGCCTGATTTACACGGTAGCGATCATTTACCAATCATCATCTCAATTAGCAGTAGCAATTGCATTGCTACTTCAGCTAGTATTCCATATGATTTGACAAAAAATATCGACTGGATTAAATACCAAAGTAGTATCTCTAGTATTTTGAATTCAATGGAAGAGCTCCCTCCACTTGAAGAATATGACTTCCTCATTTGTTCGATTCTGGAGGCCGCAGAACAATCCCAAACTAAACGCTTTCCTGGGCCAACGACTAACAGAAGGCCTCCCAACACCTGGAGGGACGAAGAGTGCTCAGAGGCTAAACTCGCAAAACAAAATGCTTGCAAAACGTTTCTAAAACGGGGAGGAGGAACTCCTCAGAATTTTGATAAACTTATAGTTTTAGAAACCAAGTACAAGAGCATACTTCGAGCCAAAAAATGTAGATATTGGAGACATTTTGTCGAAGGTTTGTCAAGAGAAACCTCAATGAGCACTCTTTGGAACACGGCCAGACGAATGAGGAATCGTAACGTGGGCAATGAGAGTGATGAATACTCGAACCGATGGATATTTGACTTCGCTAGGAAAGTTTGCCCAGATTCTGTTCCTACGCTGAGCATTATACGGGAATCTCCTCCAAATAATGGTTTTATTAATAACCCCTTTTCAATGATGGAATTTTCTATAGCACTCTTGTCTTGTAACAATAACGCTCCCGGGTTGGACAGAATTAAATTCAACTTGGTGAAGAATCTGCCCGACCTCGCAAAAAGACGTTTGTTGGAATTGTTCAACAAGTTTCTTGAGCAAAATATTGTTCCACCTGACTGGAGACAAGTGAAAGTTATCGCCATTCAAAAGCCGGGGAAACCAGCTTCCAATCACAACTCATATAGACCCATTGCGATGTTGTCCTGCATCAGAGAATTGTTCAAAAAATTTATTCTGCGACGTCTCGACACTTGGGTCGAGACGAACGGTTTGTTGTCAGATACTCAGTTTGGCTTCCGTAGAAATAAAGGGACGAATGATTGCCTTGCATTACTTTCGCCTGACATCCAAATTGCCTTGGCTCAAAAGCAACAAATGGCATCTGTATTTTTAGACATTAAAGGAGCATTTGATTCAGTTTCCATTGATGTTCTTTCAGACAAGCTCCACCAACATGGACTCCCAGCGGTTATAAATAATTATTTACACAACCTTTTGTCAGAGAAACGCATGTATTTTTCACATGGCGATTTAGCAACACTCAGAATTAGTTACATGGGTCTCCCGCAAGGCTCATGCCTCAGTCCGCTCCTCTATAACTTTTACGTGAATGACATTGACAGCTGTCTAGTAACCCCATGTACACTAAGACAATTGGCAGATGATGGCGTGGTTTCAGTTACTGGACCCAAAGCTATTAATCTGCATAAACCATTACAAGATACCTTAGATAACTTGTCCGTTTGGACTGTTCATCTTGGTATCGAATTCTCTGCGGAGAAAACAGAGTTAGTCGTCTTTTCAAGAAAGCATGATCCCGCGCAGCTTCAGCTCCATATGATCGGAAGAATGATCCAACAGGTTTAAACTTTAAAATACTTCGGGGTGTGGTTCGATTCCAAATGCACGTGGGGAGGACACATTAGGTATCTGATAACGAAAAGCCAACAAAGAGTAAATTTTCTTCGAACAATAACAGGATCTTGGTGGGGTGCTCATCCGCAAGATCTAATAAAATTGTATCAAACAACGATACTTTCAGTGATGGAATAAGGATGCGTTTGTTTTCGTTCCGCTGCAAACTCTCATATTATAAAACTTGAGCGAATTCAGTACCGTTGTTTGCGAATTGCTTTAGGCTGCATGCATTCGACACATACAATGAGTCTTGAAGTTCTGGCGGGAGTTCTTCCATTAAAAGATCGATTTTGGGAGCTTTCATCACGCCTGCTAATAAGATGTGAGGTGCTGAATCCCATGGTAATTAATAATGTCGAACGACTAGTCGAGCTTCGATCTTAAACCAAATTCATGACAGTATATTTTAACCATATGTCACAGGAAATCAACCCATCAAGATATATTCCTATCCGTGTCAGCATCCTAAGTGCCCCTGACTCAACTTTATTTTTCGATACATCCATGCAGCGCGAAGTGCGTGGAATCCCGGATCATCTACGCTCGGCGGAAATCCTAAAAATATTTTCAAGTAAGTTCAGGCATATTGATTCTGAGAAAATGTTTTACACGGACGGATCGCGAATTGAAGAAGCGACAGGGTTTGGTATGTTCAACAATAATGTTTCGGCCTCATTTAGGCTTCAAGAACCTGCATCTGTTTATATAGCAGAGCTAGCAGCAGTTCATTATAGTTTGAGTGTAATCGTCACATTATCTCCAAACCATTATTTCCTCTTCACAGATAGTCTGAGTGCAATTGAAGCCATTCGCTCAAACATGACTGGCAAGACTGAACCGTTTTTCCTGGGCAAAATAAAACAGTGCCTGAACGACATATTGAACAATAATTATCTAATCACTATAGTCTGGGTCCCGGCTCATTGCTCCATTCCTGGCAATGAAAGAGCCGATATTTCAGCCAAACGTGGTGCTATTGAGGGTGAAATTCATGAGAGACCGATTGCTTTCAACGAATTCTATAGCTCGTCTCGCCAAAGAACACTTGCCAGCTGGCAAGCTTCTTGGGATAAAGATGATCTGGGTCGGTGGATGCACTCAATTATTCCGAAAACATCGACAAAGGCATGGTTCAGGGGACTGGATGTAAGTAGGGATTTCATTCGTGTGATGTCCAGACTTATGTCCAATCACTACACGTTAGACGCACATCTCCTTCGAATTGGGCTCTCCGAGAATAATCATTGCGCTTGCGGAGAAGGTTATAGGGATATTGATCATGTCGTTTGGACATGCGTGGAGTATCGTGATGTCAGATCTCAACTAACAAATTCTTTGCGTACCCAAGGTAGACTATTCAATGTCCCAGTTCGAGACATTCTTGCTTGTCGTTACCTTTCATACATGAAACTTATTTATCATTTCATAAAGAAAATTGGAGTTTCAATTTAATTAAGGTCCCTTTTAAGACTTAGTTCTGATTCCAGCTGCGTCCATGAGTTCAACCAATAGCTAAATTAGAATAAAAATTATGTGAATCTACGGCGAAGAAAAACTTATGTAAATAGCCTTAAGAAATAAAAGTATTTATGAAAAAAAAGCAGCATCTTATCATTGATTCGTACAAAAATCGTTCTATTTATAAGGTGATTTGTTCAACTCACGCCTACGATGGCCAACAATAAACAACTAACTGATTACATTGCACACAATGCATCTTCTGGTAAACAGTATCAGAACTTTTGATCATGTTTACGGTATAGCTAGAACACTAATATGCGTTTCATCATTGAATCATTTGGCAATCAATAATGTTGATACCCAATTAAGCACGTGGCTCGAAATGACGAACCACATGAATTCATACAAAACAACTCGTTGCGCGCCAAATGATTCTTTCAACGATCCAGTATTCCTTTCTTCGACTGCCAAACACTTATGCAACTCGTTATGCGCCAAACACCTATCGATGATCTAGCAATCATTGGCGACTTTTTCAGTAGAAAATTCCATTGTCCATACAAAATAACTTTATTGGTTTTTCCCACTTTTCCGGTAAGTATTCCTAATTTTTTTGATGTACGAACCCGGTGGGGGTGAAAACTGATCAAACAAAAAAAAGCATCTCAATCCGTCCATCCGTTCTTACGTGATGCGATTACAAAGAATGATCTCTGCATTTTTATTTTATTTATCTCAAGTCATCAAGTCAAGGCACAAGGTGGTCATATCGAGCAAAAGTGAATTGATTCTGAATTTTGTATTATTTTTACACATTTTGTACTTTGAGTTAAGTAAAAGTAATTTTCCAAACTGCATTTATGGCCTTTTTAATTGGTTACACTTCGAGTGCCGGACCCTGTAGATGAATAAAATTTATGAAGTTTTTCAGACAAATATCGAATAAGACGTTCGTAATCTTCCAATCCATCAACCAAGACTCGACATTCTCCTCTTCGTCCGATTTGAAATGAGACTTTAACTTCCGGGAGAAAAAGAGAAAGCTCAGTACGGAATGCTTTGAAGTCGGAAATCATCACCGTCACTGGTGGCATAGATTGATGTTTCTTCCCAGAACGACAAGCGTCCATTTTGGGAATTTTTGAAGAATTTTCATCTATGTCGCTACAATCGGATTCAGGAAGAATCTCGTAAATATTGTTAGACGGCATAGAATCAACGGAAGGGAATTCCGTCCGTTGTCTTTTATTTTTACATTCAGATTCTATAAGATCGTGAATGTTATTAGAAAAATATTGAATAACGGATTGTGATTTATTCCGTATTGAATTATTTTGAGCCTTAGGCTTGTTGCCTTTCCGGTTGGACGCAGCGCTTTTGAAATGAATGAAATTTTAAATTAAATTAACTAGGCTAAATTAGTATTCGATTAGACTCCTAGTTTGGAAAAGTCTTCATAAAGACTGATTTTGTGGTAGTCTTAATAAAGACTGATTAGACACGCAACATGGGCTTATGACAAAACGATCTACCTCCACAAATCTCGTGTCATATACGTCTTAAATCATTCGTTCATTGCAAGCACAACATCAAGTAGACACTATTTATACGAATTTTTCAACAGCTTTCGACAATATTAATTACCAGATAGCAGTTCGTCGGTGTTGAACAGTCGTTCGCACCGCACGCGTATAGCTCTTGGCTCCTGGAATTTTTTCTGGCTACCTAGAGTTTCATTGATTCAAGGCTTCAGTCTTTTTCAAGGCTACCTGAATCACTAACAGTCTTTTTAAAGACTACCAATTAATCAGCCTTTCCCAAGGCTATACAAAGAAAAAAAGAGCAAATGGTACTTCTAAACCACCCTCTGGAATTTCCCATGAACTTTACCTAATACACTTCAATCGAAGTGATGTAAACAATTTGAAAACTTTAGAAAAAGTACGTTTCATTTCTCACATTAAAATTCATTGGGAACATTATAAACGCCATAATCGTATTGCGAACTTAACGCAATGTCGTCGTTGCCAAGGCTTCGGCCATGGAACCAAAAATTGTTATATGGATATACGGTGTTTGAATTATGGTAAATCGCATTCGAAAGACGTTTGCCCAATGAATGAAACCACTGATAAATTTTCATGTTCAAATTGCAATGGAAATCATAAATCCAACTATTTGAAATGTCCTGTCAGGGAAAAAATTTTAAACGCTCGTTCGCTTAGACAACAAGTCAAATCAACGACCTTAAATTTCCAGAACATACCTGAAAATCAAAAAATCGTTACAAATTCCACGCCTAATTCTCCTAAGGCACTTATTTCTTCGAATTTAAAACAAAAAACAGGTACGCCTGCCAATTCGTCTTCTAACGAAAACAATTTATTGACAGGTAGATCAATAATGTCAGTTATGCTAGTATAACAGGTAGAAATCTACAACTTAATTCTTCTAATGTAAATAATCGAAACACACGACCGCCTTGCAGTTCATCTACTAACGAAAACAATTGATTAATAGGTAGATCAGCCAAATCATCTTATTCTAGTGTCAGTTCTAATGGCAGTCTACCCACATATATTCCTTCAATGCCATTCGCTTCTTTAAATGAAGTTGATTTAGGCGATATAATTGAAAATAAAATGATATACCTACAAGATCAACTTTTTCAAATGATCATCCGAATGAATTCGACTTCATCACTTTTTGAAGATTTTCAAATCGGATGGCAATTCTCAAATAATATTATAATGAATTTAAAAATTAACAGTGATGGTAAATAATTATTTGAATATTTTAAATTGGAATGCTCGATCTTTGAAATCGAGTGAAGATGAATATTATAATTTTCTCAAAGTTCACAAAATTCATATTGCCATTGTGACAGAAACTTTTCTTAAACCAAATGTCAAATTGAAAAGTAATCCACATTATGTGGTACATCGATTTGACAGGTTTACTGGAATGGGTGGTGGAGTTGCCATTTTTGTCCAACGGCAAATTAAACATCGAATTGTACCTTCTTTTAATGCTAAAGTTATTGAAAGCTTGGGAATCGAAGTTGAAACCATTCATGGAATTTATTTCATTGCTGGAGCATATTTGCCATTCCAATGCACCGGCGAACAATTAAATTTCTTTAGAGGCGATTTGCAAAAACTTACAAGATATCGACCGAAATTCTTCGTAATAGGGGACTTAAATGCTAAGTATGTCCAGTGGAATTGTAGGCAAAATAACAGTAATGGTAAAATACTTCATAATCAACTCTCAGCTGGTTACTTCACAGTTCTTCATCCCAGTAATCCGACTTGTTTCTCTTCCGTGAAAAACCCGTCTACAATTGATCTGGTTGTAACAGATCAAAGTCACATTTGTAGTGAACCGATTACACATGCTGAATTTGACTCAGATCATCTTCCTGTAGCATTCAGACTTTCCAACGAAGCTATAATTAATCCAATTAGTACTATATTCAACTATCATAGAGCTTATTGGTTGTATTACAGATCTCACATTGAAAATCATGTGGATCATGAAACTATTTTAGAAAATTCTGCGTTCATCGACACAGCAATTGATAATTTGAATCATTATATTATCGAAGCTAGAAATCTTTCAGTTCCCAAAGCTCCAACTAAATTAAATTCCCCTATCATCGATGACAATCTTCAACTGCTCATTCGGTTGAAGAATGTTCGTCGACGACAATATCAACGTTCCCGTGATCCTGCTATGAAAAACATAGTTAAGGATTTACAGAAAGAAATTAAACATAGATTTACTCTTTTGCGAAATGAAAATTTCGCTAAAGAAGTTGAACAAATTAAACCATAATCTAAATCTTTCTGAAAACTTTCTAAGGTTCTTAAGAAACCTCAAAAACCAATTCCTGCTCTCAAGGAAGGAAATCAAAAACTTCTTACAAATGGCGAAAAAGATCAAAAACTTGCTCAGCAGTTCGTTAGTGTACACAATTTTAATTTGAACGTTGTGAGTCCTATTGAAAATGAAGTCTCACTGAAATATGAGCATATTTCAACCCAAGTGTTATCACAAGATGACATTATTGAGAAGAATTTTGATGAAATTAAATCAATTATTAGGAAACTTAAAAACATGAAGGCTCCTGGTAATGATGGAATTTTTAATATTCTTATTAAAAATCTTCCCGATGTGGCCTTGAAACTCCTGGTTAAAATTTTCAACAAGTGTTTTTCATTAGCTTACTTCCCAAAAAGATGGAAAAACGCTAAAGTAATTCCTATCCTCAAACCTGATAAAAACCCAGCGGAAACATCAAGTTATCGACCAATTAGCTTACTTTCTTCTATCAGTAAACTTTTTGAATAAATTATCTTGTTAAGAATGCTGTCTCATATAAATGAGAATTCAATTTTTTTACCAGAACAGTTTGGATTTCGTCATGAACATTCAACTACTCATCAACTTGTCAGAGTAACGAATATGATAAAAGCAAATACATCTTCTGGGTTATCCACTGGAGTTGCTCTTCTAGACATAGAAAAAGCATTCGACAGTGTTTGACACAAAGGTTTAATAGCAAAAATGTCTGATTTCCAGTTTCCTATTTATTTGATCAAAATGATTCAAAATTATTTAACTGATCGTACTCTTCAGGTTAGCTATCAGAATTGTAGATCTGAATTGCTACCCGTACGAGCCGGTGTTCCGCAGGGTTCGAGCGTAGCTCCAATCTTGTATAATATTTTCATTTCTGATCTTCCAAATCTACCCATTGGTTGTCAGAAATCGCTATTCTGTGACGACACAAGTCTGTTAGTCACAGGTAGAAATTAAGAGCGATCTGCAGTTGCCTATAAGAAAGTTTAAATATTTGCAGTGATTATCTGTCAAAATGGAAAATTTAACCAAATGCAGCAAAAACGCAATTAATTATCTTTCCTCATAAGCCAAGAGCTTCTTTTCTTAAACCAAACAATAATCACATTCTCAAACTGAATGGATTGGAATTGACATGGTCTGATCAAGCTAAATACTTAGGTTTAACGTATGACAAAAAACTCACTTTCAAGGATCACATTGAAGGAATCCAGGCAAAGTGTAATAAATATATTAAATGTTTATATCCTCTTATAAACAGAAATTCTAAGCTCTGTCTAAAAAACAAATTGTTAATTTATAAACAAATTTTCAGACCAGCCATGCTTTATGCAGTACCAATTTGGTCAAGTTGTTGTTCCACCAGGAAGAAAACGCTTCAAAGGATTCAGAATAAAATTCTGAAAATGATTTTGAAACGTCCTCCCTGGTTTAGTACAAATGAGTTACATAGACTCACAAATATAGAACCATTAGATATAATGTCACATAATATTATAAGCAAATTTCGACAAAAATCGATGCAATCTTCAATTGAATCGATTCGCTCTCTGTATTAGTTAGTAAGTTAGTATATAAGTTTCTTTACCCCATTACACAATACTAGTAGGTTTAGAATTTTCCCTACACAAAAAATCTCAGAATTGCGGAAGCAAATAATATCCTCAAGGTAATAACCAAATAATATATATAATAGGGCTGAAAAGTCACCACTTGTGGCTGAACACCCAATTTAAATCCTAATAATTTAATTTTAACTCATATTCCAATAAATAGTTACCAGATAGCAGTTGCCAAGCTCCATAGGCTAGGATTCAGCGTATCATTCCTTAATTGACTTGAATCATACCTGACGGATCGCAGTATGTCAGTGAAATTAGGTGACTGTGTCGTTTCATCATTCTACGCAAACTCCGAAATCCTCCAAGGAAGCCATCTGGGGAAGTTTATATTTTTTATACATCTCAAGGATTTGAATTTTTCGTTGAACTGCATGAAGCTATCTTTTGCCGATGATTTTACGCTATATCATCTCATCAAAAATCCTGATGACACTGGTTTCTTGCAGTCTCAATTAAATGTATTCCTTAATTGGTGCAACGTAAACAGGATGATGATAAATGCTTCATAATGCAATGTTCCGTCATTTCTTTCTCTCACAAAAGAACAACGATCGCGTACGATTACACTATTTCGCAAACCGTCCTAAAATGGGATTTATCAATCAAGGATTTAGGAGTGTTACTGGATTCTAAACTTTATTTCAAAGGTCATGCAGAATATACAATCTCAAAAACATCTAGGATGTTGGGACTCAGTTTTCGTATTGCAAAAAAAATTGACAACATATATTGTATGAAATCATTATACAGCGCATTAGCTCGCTCCAGTCTTCAGTGTGTGCACAGTTGTTCTAACGAGTCCGAGCTTCATTTACCTCACAATACTTTAAAAACTCTATTTATTAGATTCTTTTCCTGCTAACTTTATTAGTTTCACTATTTTAATAGCGTTATAAACAAACGTGAGTAGCGTTAGCGTTGAATTTTTAGATTAGGATAAGATAAGATAAGATAAGATAAGATAAGATAAGATAAGATAAGATAAGATAAGATAAGATAAGATAAGATAAGATAAGATAAGATAAGATAAGATAAGATAAGATAAGATAAGATAAGATAAGATAAGATAAGATAAGATAAGATAAGATAAGATAAGATAAGATAAGATAAGATAAGATAAGATAAGATAAGATAAGATAAGATAAGATAAGATAAGATAAGATAAGATAAGATAAGATAAGATAAGATAAGATAAGATAAGATAAGATAAGATAAGATAAGATAAGATAAGATAAGATAAGATAAGATAAGATAAGATAAGATAAGATAAGATAAGATAAGATAAGATAAGATAAGATAAGATAAGATAAGATAAGATAAGATAAGATAAGATAAGATAAGATAAGATAAGATAAGATAAGATAAGATAAGATAAGATAAGATAAGATAAGATAAGATAAGATAAGATAAGATAAGATAAGATAAGATAAGATAAGATAAGATAAGATAAGATAAGATAAGATAAGATAAGATAAGATAAGATAAGATAAGATAAGATAAGATAAGATAAGATAAGATAAGATAAGATAAGATAAGATAAGATAAGATAAGATAAGATAAGATAAGATAAGATCTCAAAACAAAGTGTAGAACAGAATAAGCGAGCAGCAACTATAGTCCGGAAATTGTATTCGCGTCTTTTGCAGTGTCCGGATACATGCGTTTTGATGGACGATGAGACGTATGTAAAGGAGGACTCAAAAGTCCTTCCAGGGACACAATACTTTACTGTTGTCGTTGGGGAGGATGTCAGCGATGCGGACAGGTCGATTCAAGTGGAGAAATTCTGTCGAAAGAAACTAGTATGGCATGCAATATGTTCCTGTGGTTTGAAGTCTACCTTTTTTTACACTACCGAAACTATAAATGCAGAAATCTATCGATCTGAGTGTCTCCAGGAGAGTTTGCTGTCTATATATAAGAAGCATAGTAAACCTCCATTCTTTCCGGATCTAGCGTCGGCTCACTATGCCAAAACCACTCTCAATTCGCTTGCGAAAAAGAGTATAAATTTCGTTGAGAAAATTATCAATCCACCAAATTGTCCTCAGCTTCGATCCATCGAACGTTACTGGGCAATCGTGAAGAGGGTTTTCAAGAAGACTGGTAAGGCAGCTGGAAACATGCAGGAGTTCAAAAAATTTGGGCTCAAGCGTCCAAAAAATTCTATGCAACACTTGCCCGGAACTTGAAGAAGAGCGTTCGATCAGAAGTTCGAAAATTCGTGAAGGAATAACTTAAATTTCATTCCGGTACATTCTGTGATTGACTATGTTTACCGTTCATTTATTATCTTGAACCAACTGAATATCCACCAGGAGCTCATGTGATAGGCGCTCTCTCAGTCAATTAAAAGGGACGTTTGTTATTTCAATTGACGGTGCAACGAATGAGGAACTGAGTGTTGTCTATTCAGTATATCAGTGAGCGGTGTATGTATTGAGTATGAAGTATAGTACAGTCAACTGATCGGCTATTTATAGTCGATTTCACTGATCTCAACATACCTAACATTTATAAAAGAAATCATAACCAACGAGATTGCCAACGGTTTTTTTTTAAACTACATGCGTGGGAAGATCCCTAGCTGGTCATATAAACACTAAACCAGGTATCAACACATCTTATGTAGTACGAAGATATGCGCGCTCGATTAGCGTCATGCGGTTGATACGTAATCTCTTACAATGTTATTACTTGAAAATTGCATCGTATACTACTCTGCAAAAGTTTGGATGCACTTGAATTATAATAAGTTTTGTCTTTCTCCATAGCAAGGTAATAGAATTACTGGAAAACCCAACTTTCGATCGGAGCTCCGGAGACCCCTAGTGTTTACACCATTCGACTCAGCTTGACAAGATCGAAAATTGTGTGTGAGTGTAAGTATGTGTTTTAGCGTGTGTGTGTGTGTGTGTGTGTGTGTGTGTGTGTACCTTTCAAAGAAATTTCTATCCGCACAATTTTCTCGGAAATCACTGATTCGATTTCAATAACCTTAGGCTCACTTGAGAGCTACTGTTGGGTATAACGGTATGAATGACAGCCTTGTACACAACGCATTTTTTTTCAATTGGATTCAAACATTTGCATGGTATTATACAAACGATATAAATATGCCTTTGAGGGAATCATATACGAAATGATTATTTTTCCCAGTATTTTAATGAAACATCCTAAACGATGGTAAGGGGTGCGGACGAATTGAGCTCACCACCACCGATAATACTGGAAATAGTGGCCACAAAATCCAAAACACAAATTTATAAAAACAGTTTTTGCAGCCGATTCATAATGAACAGAAGCATTGCATGGTTGGTGCTACGACACTAGGAATCCATCCCGGTTATGGCTCGAAAATACGGTACGGATTGTTATTAAATTTTATCCAGATACTATTTACCGCGCAACCAAACTGCTGAATGCTTCCAAATCCTTGACGTCGTCTATCATCAATAGCAAAGGAATTTGTATGGCCATACCAAGTCGGATTTTCTGGCACCCATTCCGGAGCATTTGAATTCAGTTGAAGAACACTCAGATGTTCTATGTGCGGAATTGCATTTAGTACAACTTTCACTGTTTAAATATTCGGTACTCTTGTGACCAAACTCACCACACCTGAAACCGCGCAATACGTTGAACAACTCGAAAACCAAACACCTATCTCAGTGTAATATGAACCTTTAACACTAAATCTCCTCACACATCCCAGACCATGTAATATGAATATTTAAGACTAAATCTTTCACATACCCCAGACCACACGCACTTAACAAAAACCCGTAAAAGCACCCTTCCACGAAAACCTAGAAACCTACACAAAATAAATTAAAGGTACTGTGTATAATTTAAGAAAAGGGACCCTTAAGAAGGTAGGCAAATATTCAATGAACAAGATAATAACAACTATTGGATAGAGTTTCAAAATGGGTTGGTTTTCGTCAGACGAAACCATCAATAATACAATAGTCTCCCCGTCGAGGGAAACTGAGGGCATTGCGCTATGCGCACTAGTAGGAATAGTAGTAAGCTATCGACTCTTGAAAGGGTTAATACAACAGCATAAACAATATACTAAAAAAAAATCGCAATCAAGGCCGCATAACAAGTACAGATGGCCAATGTATAAAAATAAACTATTTACATAAAAATATACGGTAATTATGGAGAAAATTTATAATGACAAGTGGCCATAAACGGTCCAAGAAAAATTAAAAGAAACTAGAATGCGAAGCGAGGAAAATCTCAAAAAGGCGGTTCCTCAAGAACATATATGCAGTTATACATGCGTATTTATGACTAGGAAAACACATGTAATCTACTATAAATATGGAAGGAAAAACGACTATTCCTTAAAAAAAACTTATAAGGAGCTAGAGAAACTCCGGAGCTCGAAATATTTTTTAATAAAAGAACGAGTAATCATTGATGATAAGACTTTCCATACCTTAGTAAAAAACACGAGGCTGTGGACAGACGAAATTTGTAGAATAATAAAATTTAAAACTACATACATTAAGGAGCAAGACTCTTTGCAAGCGTATGAGTAATGTCAACAATGTGTGTGTAAAACCAAATTCCGGTGCATCTTTTCCTGATTTTAGTCGACAAATCTTCCATATGGTTGAAAAAAACCAATCGGATCATTCTGCTTAAAATTTCAATTCAAGAAAAGCAAAAATCTTAGTCTAAAACTCTTCCATTTTCCTTAAAACTCGAGAAAAATGATTTCAGTTTCAGCTTACTTCCACTGATACATTTGATTAGCAACAAACACATTCTTATATGGATTTCCTCTTGCAGAAATTATTGCGGAATAAAGATTTATGTACCTTCTATAAGTAAACCCGCAAAATATGAACCTTTAATTTGACACGCGAAGGGCAATGGATATGGAACGTTGTCGTAAAACAATTTGTTATTCCGGAAAACTGCTTTTGTAACAGAAAATATTTAGTTTTGTTTATTTTGTATAGCGCAATCTAATACAAATCCACTGAAGCAGTGTTGCTAACTTTTTTATTAGGGAATTGAAATCTACAGTCATAAAATGTAAGCAATTTTCCATCAAACGTTGGTGAAAAATTTATCAAAACTAATATTTCATTCAAAAAGTCTGGCTTAACATTCGTTTAAGAATAAATTATTGCTGCAAAAGATTGTTTGAAGCTCAATAGTGTAAGCCACTTTGATAAACTGGTTGCACTGCATATATGAATACATAGATCTATGACATATGTACCAAATAAAATGTACGTAATACACAAATTACCAACACAAGATAACTTGGTTTACTCTTGATCCATAAAGCGACTAAAGACGGAACGATGACGCAAACGACACCACCTTTTGATTTACTTACCAGACGAACCAGTTTCATCACACAATTTTTATTCACAAAACATTGAACTGAGCGATAAAGTGTACAATCCAAACTACAAAACTATTCATTCAAAAAGTAACGAAATTGCAACCCAAGTAAACAAAATGTTGAAAGACGATATCATCGAACCATCCATATCACCCTATAACAATCCAATTTTATTAGTCCCAAAAAAATCCGAAAACAATAATGCAAAATGGAGAGTGATAGTTGATTTCCGACAACTTGACAAAAATATATTAGCCGATAAATTTCCGCGGCCAAGAATTGATGCTATTTTAGATCAGCTTGGTAGAGCAAAATTTTTTACAACCCTGGACTTAATGTCAGGATTTCATCAAATACCCTTAGAAATAAACTCTAGGAAATTCACAGCATTTTCGACCCAATCCGGTCATTTTCAATTTAAAAGATTACCGTTTGGCTTAAATTTCAGTCCAAACAGTTTTCAACGAGTGATGACAATCGCAATGTCAGGATTAACACCAGAACACGCTTTTGTATATATAAATGATATTTTAGTAGTTGGATGCTCAATCCAACACCACCTACAGAAATTCAACCACAGACGCTTCAGACGTTGGATGTGGTGCAGTTTTATCCCAAATTATCAATGGCAATGACTTACCAATAGCATTTGCCAGCAAAAGCTTCACAACTGGAGAAAAGAATTAATCAGTAATTTTGAAAGAATTGACAGCAATACAATGATCAATTAATTATTTTAAGTCCTACCTACATGGACGCAAATTTACTATGCGGAATTTGTATTTTTATTTAATATGAAAACCCCAACCTCCAAATTGACAAAATGAGATTAGATTTAGAGGAATTTGAATTTAACATAGAGTATATCTAAGGTAAAAGTAACGTTGCAGCCGATGCGTCATCACACATGATAATGGCCTCAGATGATTTGAAGGCAAATAGTGTTTTGATGGTTAATACAAGGTCAATGTCAAGAAAACAAGAACTCACAGAAGTGGAAAAAGAACCGAACAAATTAAATACTAACAAAAATACTAACCATATGAATAATTCAAGCACTAACAATAATAATCCTTGTATCAACAGTGAGTCTGATCAACTCTCTGTTTATTCAATGGAAACCCCTAGCGAAGTAAACCTTTTAAAAATGAGATGTTTTTTCGAAAACAACAATATTATAATTGACACATATCAAGGAATATAGAAACAAAAACCGATGCATCGTGTATTTACAGAAGCAAGAGATATCAGACAAACACTCGTGTTTGCAATGTCCAAATATCAAGAAGAAATGAGAAAATAAAGAGTTAGCATAGTAGCAATCTCCTGCAATGATAAAATACTTGAAATGGTACCTATGGAAATGTTTAAAGGACTCGTCCTACAAACACTGAAAACATTACAAATCATTATCTACAAACCACCGAAGTTTATTAGTAACCTTCGCGAAATACAAATGATATTAAAGAATCACCATGAATTACCTTCAGGAGGACACATCGGACAAAACAGACTGTACCTCAAATTAAGAGAAATATATACATGGAAATTTATGAAAAGTTCAATTGTTAATTTCATCAAGGCCTGTGAAATTTTCAAAAAGAACAAAATCATTAAACATACTAAAGATAAATTACAAATTACGAATACACCTACTAAACCATTTGAAGTAGTGACAATCGATACTGTAGGACCATTGCCCAAAACAACCCATAATAACAGATACGCTGTAAGCATACAGTGTGAACTACCCAAATACGTTGTATATATACCCATACATACCAAAGAAGCTAACGTAGTAGCTAAAACGTTAGTAGAAAATTTTATCCTAACTTACGGAAAGTTTCTTGAGTTAAAAACCGATAGAGGAAATGAATATAAAAACGAGATTCTAGAACAAATTTGCAAATTTTATCAACGAACATCAATCTGACTGGGATGATTGGTTACAATACTATGCATTTTCATATAACACAACACCACACTCAGATCATGGGTATACACCCCCTACCACAAAAAACCTACCCGGACAAAATTGAACCGATATATAATTTCGACATGTACAATAAAGAATTACAATACCGACTACACAAATCACACGACTATTTCAAACAAACAAACATCTAATACACCAAAAAGCAATTAGAACATCAACGACAGACCACCAGTCCAATCCAATAGAAATACATCTGAACGACATAGTGTATCTACAAAACGAAAATAGACTCAAGCTAGATCCATTTTATATAGGTCCATTTAAAATTACACAATTTCAAGATCCAAATTGCGAAACACAAAGTTTACAATCAAAAGAAAAAAACATTGTTCACAAAAATAGACTCATTAAAGCATGAAATTCACAAAATTGTAACATAAAACTTTTAAAATTAAGATTCAGCTACCGAGCTTAACCCCACGTAAAACAAAAAAAAGAGAAAAATAAAAAAATCATTACCGTGGGCGTAAGTGAAGTTTTACTCAGTTTCTCTGAGAAAAACTGTCAAATTCGGTTATTTTAGCTATAAGAAAACTCTGTAATATATATTAAAATTGTTAGGGAGTTCGAACGCATAAACGGTATCCTAATCCCATAAAGCACAACAGAATGATTTCCCTTCGTTACATCATTCTTCCAAAAGGGGGATGATGTAATATGAGCCTTTTACACTAAATCTCCTCACACATCCCAGACCATGTAATATGAATATTTAAGACTAAATCTTTCACCCACCCCAGACCACACGCACTTAACAAAAACCCGTAAAAGCACCATTCCACGAAAACCTAGAAACCTACATAAAATAAAAACATTACCTATATGAAGCCAACTAAAATGTCAACACTTGCACTTTCCAGTGACCAGTGAAAAAGCGCCGTGGTCATAAAATTCGACTACAGAAACAAGGAAGTATCAAGTTTCAAATCGTTATGTCATCGAAGTTAAACAGAAAACTAAAACACAACCGCCTGTGTCACTGTGGGACATGTGGGCCGTGAAGAAGAGGGACTCTTCTTCACGGCCCACATGTCCCACAATAGATATAAGTCAACACGACCAAGAATAACAGTAACTCAAGAACACACACTAATTCAAACCGACACTCACGAGAATAAACCAACATGCTATCGCCCTCTCCTCTCCGTATCACACCCACTCACACTCATCAAGAAACTTTACTCACTCTCTTACCCACAAAATATACAATGGCCGATACGATACAACCAGTTCCATTGGTTAAACCCGATTTACATTGCGCGTTCTAACTCCTCCTCCCGGATTCTCAGTGATCCTAATTGTAAGAACTCATTAGCTAAACTAGGAGAGAATAGACTATATAAGTAAACAAATATATGAAAATAAAGTCAATCTTAATCTCAATCCTAATCTTGGAAGTTCATGTTTTAATCAATTCTCACCAGCCGACGCAAACCTTGCCGGCAGCCATCAAGCTGGAATAAGTATTCTTATCAACCTCAATTATAACACTATATTTGTTATCTTTTAAGCGTGGATTCTCGAAGTCAGTAACAAATTTTACATCTTCAATCGAAATTTCCTGATTCTGGCTTTTCAATGAATACATCAGATGAATATCACTCATCCCAAATATTTTCAGTTTCCGTTTCCCGGGCTTGGATATAAAAGCATTGTATTCAGTTCCTAAATTGTTTTCAATTTTTTTTTTCACTGATTGAATGTCTTCTCCTGCTGCGCACTCAACAATAATCGATCTTTACCAATTTTAAATTTACTAATTTTATGTGTTCTTGGATCTAAACTACCCTTCAAAATCTTTCTCGTGTCATCACTCGTTTGCGAAGACTCGATTGATTTGATCATAATAACCAAGCGAGTCTTACGATTTCTATCGCTCTTCGTTCTGTTTCTAGATAATTTCTAAGATAGAACGTCCGCGTATGACTTTTTGTTATTTCTATCAAATACTTCGTCATTACTCTCATTATCAATATTCTTATCAAGTGGTTCATCATCAGTATTTGAAATAACTTTTTTTTCTCGACTGGGATTTCCATCCGACTCCGAATGAGCCTTTCTATTTACGATACTTTTCTTTCTATTCATTACGACCAAATCAATAAACTTTTCAAATCGTCCAACTTTTTGGCAACACTGTTTTCCAAGTAGGCATTTTGCTCTCCAGAGCATCATTGGAAGATTTGATCAGTCCATCGATTCCCTTTTCTATCGCGATATTAAGGTGAAATGTAGCGGAACGCGAAAATCGCGTTTTTGATCAATTATTCAAAAACTAGACCGATTTTCGAAAAACCAAAAACACTTAAGTTTTCGAAATCAAATTTATCATAACTAAGTATTCTTAGAATTTTGAAATTTTGCTTTGCCGAGCCGTAATTGGTTTTTGAAATGTATAAATGGTTACTGTTCCGTTCCACGGGGATGATTTTAGAACTGAAAAGTAGTGTTTGTAGCAGAATTTCACAAATAATCTGAAAATGCAACTCAAAATTATAAAATATTAGCTAAAACAACCGAAATTTGGTTTACATAAATTTTTCAGCATTTTTTTTATTGCTTGCGCGCTGCTGTTTCGTATTGAGGTGGTGTGAGAAATGCACGGTGGGCACGGTGGCATTATATCGTGAGCAAAAATTACATATCAAATAATGACGCGAATTTATGCATCATTAGGTTTTGTGTTGAAATAGAAACGAGTTAAATGCAATAAACTGGGTATTGTAAGAAATCGTTCATTTTCTAAGTAACTGTCATTTATAATGCTAATAATTTCCAATTCTGTTGAGTTCAATGCATTGATGTTGCTGAAGCAATAAAGCTTGGCTGTGTAATATCGTATAACAGGTATTATTTTAGATTGTAGCAATTTTTATAGCAAAACTATACCTTCATCATTGACAAGATACTGAATGAAATGAATACAAGCCAAGTATTATCGTTCATTAACCTGTGATACAAACAATGTGATAAAAATTGAGAGTCAGCTTCGAGCCAGTCAGCATGGAAAACTTATTGGAATTCATTGGTTTTTCAATTATTATGAATACAATGAATCAACGCTTGATTTTCCTTTCAAATCGATTGAATAATAATGAACTACGAAATAACTTGATATATTTAATTTCGTGCCCCAAATGATGATGATGATGATGATGGTCCCACCTCATACCCCTACAAAGGTGTGAGCAGAACGAGTTATCTAAATGATAATTAATATTTTTGCACATATCTTAACCAGTAAACAAAAGAAAACGATCTGATTAATCTAGCAGGTATTGATTCTTCTTCAAAAGAACTACTGACCACAAAATAACATTCAAATATTTCGGATTTACTATCCAGGGTTAATCAAGAAAATTTCCAACCCGGGAAGATCCTTGATCACATCAGGAATCGAACCCGATATCTTTACCAGTATCAGACAGTAATTCACCTGGCCCTTCCCGCCGGACCAGTTCATCGCTACACACATCAGCTACGATGGAGTAACGAGACTGCGGATGAGCAGAGCCAAGCCCAATTCCATCAACAACTGTCGATCCCAATTAATCTCCCGAATCAATTCCTTAAATTATTAATCAAACCTTGCGATCAAGGTCAAGAGCAAACTTAACACGCTCTAAGGCTCTTCGGCCAGTCCTATTCGCTTTCCAAATAGTCACTACCTGCTTCGCGCGCGAGGCTCAAACATTTGTAGACTGCTCATTATTTTTAACTCTCAAACAAACTAAAAATCCATCATCATCATACCGAACATAGTAACTTAATTCGTCTCACAATAATATATATAAACAAAAAGAAAAAGAAAATACAATCTTCGTAATACGTAAAAAAAAATAAAAAATCTAAAAAATTTGAATTAACTAACTAAATATTTGCTTACAAAGCGGACTTTATGTGTGAAATACATAACCTTTTGAACTCCACCAATGTCGCTGCGCGTTTGATTTCTCTTGGCATCGAATTGAAAAAACCTATTCCCCTGTACAACAATGAGTTTTGCGATCTGGCTAACAGAAAGCTTGGTGTTCTAGCATCAGATGCGTTTCTAGTATTGTACCTATGCAAATCAGTTCCTCTTTCAACTCGATCACACAAATATCGAGGCAGCATGCCGTTTAATATCTTGAAAATAAATACCATGGTTAAGTAGTAAATTCTCTGTTTCACTGAAAGCCATTGTAATGCGTTCAGTAGAAAACCTGACGAGGTATATCTACTACATTTTAGAATTAATCGCATGATTTTATTTTGCAGTCGCTGTAATCTCAAGATTTGTGTGTTATTAGCAAGAAACAGAATGGATGGGCAAAAGTCAATGTGTGGTGAAATGACTGTTTTATACAAAAGAATCTTACTATGGGTCGTTAAGTCATTTTTCAAACGACATAATACACCATACTTTTTGGCAATCTTCTTGATGACGTTATTGATATGAGATTTGAATGTTAACTTTTCATCAATTATGACTCCAAGATACTTCATTTCTCTAACGCGATCAATAGTTTCACCATCAATTTCCACATTGGCGTCATGACCGGTGCTAACAGAAGAAATAACCATATATTTAGTTTTCGCGACGTTTAGTTTCAGTTGCTTAAATTTTAACCATCGAACCAGCGAACTTAGATCCTCGTTTAAATGTGCAACAGCTTCATTGAAATCTTTAGCCGTAATGAACAGAACAGTATCATCAGCAAACAAATTTATATCACAGAAACGTAAGACTCGCTTCATATCATTAATATACATAATAAATAGAATAGGACCTAACACACTTCCCTGAGGCACACCAAGTGAATTACCGAGGGAACTAGACACTACATCGTCAAAAACAGTCTTTTGAGATCTACCACATAAATAGTTTTCAAACCATTCATGTGCCATTCCCCCGATGCCAAAACGCCGTAATGTCTGCAACAATAAAGGTCTTGAAATTGTTTCAAAGGCTCTCTTCAGATCCAAGAACACAGCAAAGATACTCTCTTTGGCTTCGATTTTCTCCTTCCATTTTGCCAATACTAGGTTCAAAGCGGTTTCACAAGAGTGACCCTTACGATATCCCGATTGTTCCGGTATTAGCAAACTGTTAGAGTTCAAATAGTTAATCAGCTGATCTTTAACAACAAGTTCCAGAATTTTTTCCAGTGTGTGCAGCATGTTAATGGGACGGTACTCCTCGGCTTTATCCGTTCCAGTAACCTTGGGGATAGGAACCACCAGAGATTCTTTCCACACTTTTGGTACGTGCCCCGTGTACAACGATTCATTTACCAAATCCAGTAGATCGTGTCCGATAACATGAAAGCAATCCTGTATCACTCTTGAGTTTACATTGTCAATACCAGTCGATTTTCCCAAATTGAAACAAATATTTTTCAATTGTTCAAAAGTGATTGGTTGAAATTCATCAAGTCTACAATAGTTATTCATCGGCTGTGTTATTTCAACAGGTTCACCTACCAATTCTGTGCTTGAGAAAAGATTCACTAAATAATTTTAACTGCATGGTATGATGAACTATTAGTTATAATTGGAATGTATTCCAATAATGTAATCTAAGAAATTATTAAACTATTGATGATTTCTGGCACCGGAGGCCAGAGGCTGTTTGGTCTTCGGTTCGTTATCGTTGAAACAGACATTTCTAGACTCATTATGCTATATAATTCCGAAAGTCGCTTCCGAAAAAAAGTTAATGGTGAATACTTTTACGTAAATTCTATCTCATCGGCGGGAAGGGCCTGGTGAACTACTGGCAAAGATATCGAAAATACTTTAATGTTCTCTTGTCTTCAATCGTTCTTTTGAAGAAGAATCCATGCTTGCTACTAAGCTCAGGCATATACATGGTTAGCAAGTTATTCAATTCATATACATATAACCTCATGTTAGTCATTCATAATTACTCATGATTTATAGCTCTAGTGTGAGAGTAATCACTAACAATAACGATTGAATTAGCATATATTCAAATTGTGAAGGATTCAAAAATCCATTACGTCCAGTCTTTTTTACAAGCCAACATAACGAGAGGTAAGCCCACTGCGCTAAATCACTGAAGAAAGTTCTGGTTTCTATGTGTCTGTTTTCCTTGTTATGCTTTGTGCGACGATTCGTTCAACTGAAGCGGATGAAATTTTGCGCGCCTTTTATGACACTACATTTCTACTCCCAGTCGGTGTTGAACAGTCGTTCGCACCGCACGCGAATAGCTTTTGGCTTCTGGAATTTTTTCTGACTACCTAGAGTTTCATTGATTCAAGGCTTCAGTCTTTTTCAAGGCTACTTGAATCACTAACAGTCTTTTTGAAGACTAACAATTAGTCAGCCTTTCTACAGGCTATACAAGGAGTGATATTCTAATATAATCAGTCTTTTTCAAAACTAAGAAATTAATCAGCCTTTTCAAGGCTGGCCAATCAAAGAGTTATTCTTCAAACTAATCAGTCTTTGTTAAGACTACCTCAAAATCAGTCTTTATCAAGACTTATTCAAATTAGGAGTCTTTTGTCGTGAATACCTACGACTTACTTTACTTTACGTGAATACGACTTACTTTACTTACTTTCAACAGTGTGAGATAACCATTAATAATTGAAAAACAACGATTTCTAAATCTTTGGGAAACAATGAGGAAAATGCATCACGCTTGCTTACCTTTTTCGTACCCGGACTACGGTATCACATATCAAATCCGATTATCTACTGGGCGAGTATAAAGGTAAACTTTGACTGAAAATCGTTCATTACTTCTAGTGCTTCATACAGAACTGGATGTCGAGGTGAAGTTCTCTCACCAACATCAGTAAGAACAAACCAAGTATAAAGCGTGAAACGCTTAGTTCGGTTTTTTTTAAATTTGGGCTTCGATCGTAGGGAGCAACAGTCGTCAGTAATGAGAGCAGGCCTTTTGCGTGGTACAAAACCTCCAGCGCTCAGGTCGTGCTCTCACTTGGAGCACGAAAGCGTGGTACAAAATCTCAAACGCACAGGTCACAGAGCCAGTTTGCTTTCAAAGAAGATCGCATCATCCTGCTGCTGGTCGTTTGCATTGGAGCAAAATGCAACGAAAAATGTACAACAATGGAGAACATTATGCAAAATCAGCCCTTCTAATGGCTCCAAATTGCAAATAACTATAAATATTGCTTATTTGCAATGCGGTAAATAAAACCATCAGTGTAGTGCAAATCAGATATTATTTGATCTACTTTGTGCAACTTTTGCAGTTCAAAATTCGCAACAGTGTTTAATATTTTAGAGGATTACATAAGTAGGCCCCGGGCGCAGTTCGCTTTTTCGAGTGCTCCGCAAGTAATAATTTATTTATTTTATTTTTCGCACGCGTATTCAAACATAGCGCGCAGGTTTTTTATAGCCTAAGTATATAGTGCAATCAAATTTAGTGAAATTTAAGAAGTATGAAGTGTGAAGTGAAATCTTGCCCTAACATTGACGACTGCTTCCTATGGAAGTGCGAACATTGCGACAGGTTTATCACGCCGCTCGCATTGGAGTACAACGACATCCGGATAATTTAATCTTGGCATTTATGGTTCCAGTGTGTGCTGACTGCCAGCTTTTAATAGGAACAGGATCAGAGACCCTGAAGCTGCTACAGCAACAATAGCAGCTTTTAAAGTATACTAAATCACAAACGGATCCGTTCCATTGGACCGCATCTGACGTCAAAAGTCACTACTTTGAAATTTTCGATAGTGTCGAGCGCTTAGTCATTGACGTAAAGCAGTCATTGCTTAACATCAGCAAAAATGACAATAGCATTTGCGGCAATCTAAGTCAGCGTATATAGTCATGCGAGGCCTCTCTGCATACAGCCATAAGCGACGTCTGCAAATCGAACAAAATTATGCATGAAACGAGGTAGCGTCTTTCTCGCCTCGAAAAAGAATTTATGCTTCCTTCGAAAATTGTCGAAACCCCCACCGCTGCATTCCATCTTATCTTGAAAGAATTGAGAAATGATGTCAAATCAATCTTGAATATCGTCGCTAAAGACGTGGAAAACACTCAGTCTAAAACTCTTGCTGAAGAATTGGAAGCAAACAAACCACTAAAACCAATAGAACAAAAGACACTTGCAACGAGCATGACTGGCGCTTCATCGGGAATAAAAAATCTGGAAGAGTGATTGGAGTAAATACGACCGTAAACAGCGCAATCGCGGGCTTCAGGAGATACAGAGTAAAACAAATGACAACGTAAAATTCAACACAAACTATGAGAGCAACAGTAACAAAACCTAAAATTATATCAATAACATCACCTGCAACAACAATAAAATTAGTTAACCTTCCCCGTCGGTTATCCAAAATGCCATACCTTCGGACAAGGAATTACTGGCAGCAGCACGTATTCAATTTTCTGGTCAACGAAGTACAAATGTCAGTATTACCTCAACATTTGTAAACTTCAAAAAGAGCGAAACAATCAACCCTTATCGGAAAATCCCAGCTGAAGGCAGCAACAATAAATCTATAGTCCAAAACCCAGAAAACAACATCGCCGAACCATCATCAATCGGATTCAACTGCACTGGCGCAATTTCGTTCGACAGTCAATTTGAACTGGACCCCATGCGGCCACCTACTGTACGACTGACTGAACAGTCTTCAAATGGCGACGGTCGGTTCTTGAAAACTAGACTTCGCGACCCAAAAATTTTCAACATCGTGCGACTATATCTAGCATACATGAAGGACCAATCATCCAACGTTTGCATCGACGGACAAACTCCAACTAGTATAAAAACGCTGCTCGTCTCAGAAGGACTTCCAGTATCTGCTGAACATCTCCTGCGCATCTTCACTGAAGTTCATCAAGAATATGGACTTAAGCCGGACGAAGCCGTAGCAGACCTCGACGCATATTGAAACTATCTGTCCAGTGAGCGAACCTGTCGCTTACAACAAGTACGCGAAAGTACGAACAAATTTTACAGCCAAATTTTCGGAACAAATGACGACCTGTGACGAAGAAATAGACCCAGAATTTAGTAATGTAAGTATAACAAAGTTCTCAAAAACTTCTTCGCCTCTCAAACAAAATGTGACTGAAATTCTGGTATATTGCCAAAATTTCAATCGCATGAAAAGCCCAGACAAAATGAAAGAAATTCATCAAAAATCATTACTCCTAAATATAAAGAATTTTAACATGTATGGGCCAAAGCCTCAATATCGGGTGAAGTTCATATATTCATTATTTTCACACAATGCATTCCTTCCCTACGACTTCTTCGCCTCTCAAACAAAATGTGACTGAAATTCTGGTATATTGCCAAAATTTCAATCGCATGAAAAGCCCAGACAAAATGAAAGAAATTCATCAAAAATCATTACTCCCAAATATAAAGAATTTTAACATGTATGGGCCAAAGCCTCAATATCGGGTGAAGTTCATATATTCATTATTTTCACACAATGCATTCCTTCCCTACGACTTGGAGTATGAGGAAGTGCCGGAATACAATAAAATTGACTTTGAAGAAGTCAAGCGTAGACTGAATATAATTAATTGGCGAAATGAATTGAGTATAGAAGGAAATGTCGACGACAAAGTAGAGAGTTTTTATCAAATTGTAAGCAATATATTAGCAGAAACTTTACCGAAGAAAAGAAGAAGAAAAAATTATAATAGCAAATTGCCTGTATGGTTCAATTCACAACTGAAACATTTGAAAACTATAAAGCAAAAAGCACACAAAATTTACAAACAAGAAAAAATTGACACTCATCTTCAAAATTATATAGACCTCTGCAATCAACTCAAAATAGCCAGAAATGCAGCACATGAAGAATATACACGAAAAATTGAAAACGAAACTAAGACTTGCTCTAAGAATTCTTTTAACTACACGAAAACTAAACTAAAAAGCAACAATTTTCCATCTCAAATGCATCTCGACGGACATGTAGGAAAAAATAGTACAGAAATCTGCAAACAATTTGCAAACTTTTTTCAGGAAGTATATACATCGTATTCAGAAACTGACCGTGACCGTCAATACTTTTCTTTCATTCCTGCATTTTCCAACTCCATCTCTGTGAACTCTCTATCAGAACATGACATTTCGACAGCACTGAAAAACTTAGACGCCTCAGAAGGGCCTGGACCTGACAGTATACCATCAATATTCTTAAAAAATGTAGCTGAAGAACGCACACTACCACTACAACTACTTTTTAACTTATCACTTAATATATGTACTTTTCCTAAAGCATGGAAATCTTCTTTTCTTGTACCAATATTTATATCTAGAGCAAAATCTAACATACGGAACTACCGTGGAATAGCCATTATCTCTTGCATTCCAAAATTATTTGTAAAAATTGTAAACGAAAATCTTTTTCAACTACTGAAGAACGTAATAACTTACAAACAGCATGGCTTTTTCTAAGGTCGCTCAACTACAACAAATCTCCTTGAATTTGTGACATTTACTATGAACTCAATGGACGCTGGCAATCAAGTAGAAACTCTTTACACCGACTTTAGTAAAGCTTTCGACCGTGCTGACACACCATTACTTGTTTACAAACTACGAAAATATGGCATAGAACATAGCCTTCTGGAGTGGCTAGAATCATACTTAACGAATCGTATACAAGTAGTTCGCTTCCAAAACATAAAATCTGAGCCAATTAATGTAACATCTGGCGTACCTCAGGGCTCTCACCTAGGGCCTCTTCTTTTCATTTTAAATATGGACGACATTTCCTTCATACTCAAAAATCTAAAAGTGCTTATATATGCAGACGACATGAAACTCTTCATGGAAATTAAAAATATCAACGACACAGTAATACCTTATGATCAAAAAAGAACCGGAATTTTATTAAAAAACGCAAAATTTCAATTTTTAATAAATTTCTTTATTATCGCCTTCAAAGTACTCTCCTCCTGCGGCAATACATGCATGCCAACGCTTGATCCAATTTTCCATACAAGTTTTATAGGCCGCCGAAGGTATGGCCTTTAGTTCAGGCAGCGAATTCTCTTTTATGGTATCTATGGTCTCAAAATGCATTCCCCGCAATGGCAATTTGAATCTGGGGAAGAAGAAAAAGTCACACGGAGTAATATCCATATCTGGAGAGTACGGTGCTTGGTTGATGATATTGGTTGAGTTTTTGGCCAAAAACTGCGACACAACCAACGCTGTGTGAGCCGGCGCACTATCGTGAAATTCAGCTTTTTTTGGCACCAGCCGAGAAGCGACGCTTTTCAAACAGAAAACATCAGTTAAAATGTGTTCGGCTGATCCATAAGAGTTGCCCAACAACACAGCAATTTCTCTAATCGGTACAGAACGATTTTGCAACACGATTTGCTTCGCCGATTCAATGTTTTCTTCAGTAACAGATGTTGTTGGGCGGCCAGGGATCTCATCATGATCCAAGCTTGTACGACCACCGTTTATACCACTCGTATGCCTGTGTTTTTCCTAGACACGATTCAATAAAGGCCTTTTCTAACATTTTCAACGTTTCGGAACACTTAAATCCATTTGCAACACAAAATTTGATGCACACACGTTGTTCTAAATTGTCATCCATTATAAAAATCGTCACACGAAAATTTTTCAACTTCTTTGTATAGACGCCAAACAAAAACTAATCGTACGATATGCATCGTAGAAATTTGACAAAATGTGTATAATATGTGTTGCCAACGTTGAGAGAATAAAAGTTTACCGATTGGACAAGAGCGGAAATTTTAAAATGAAAATTCCGCTTCTTTTTTTATCATAAGGTATTCCAGAACGAAATCAATCTATTCCACATTTGGTGCTGCAAAAGTCTACTTCAACTCAATGTAAAAAATGCAACTAAATAACTTTCAGTAGGAAAAACGACACCCATTCTGTAGACATATTTTTAGGAAATCAAAGAGTAGAAAAAAGTAAAATTGTTAGAGATTTAGGTGTAATCATGGATTCCAAACTAACATTTGTGGAACATTATAACACAATAATCAATAAAGCAAACAGTATGCTGGGCTTTATCAAACGCTTCAGTCATAATTTCCAAGACCCATATACTATAAAATTGCTATATAGTACATATGTCAGACCCATCTTGGAATATTGCAGCCTAGTATGGAATCCATATAACATTATTCACGAAGAACGCATTGAATCTATACAAAAATAATTTCTTTTATATGCACTTCGTAAATTAAACTAGATAGCATTTCCTGTACCATCATATGAAGCACGCTGCATGCTCATCAATATACAAACTCTTAAAGAACGCCGCGACTTTTCATTGCTTTATTTTATCAGCGACATTTTTTCTCAACGCATTCAATCAGTTCCATTATTATCGCAATTTTATTTTTATATACCTAGCCGTCAACTGCGTTCCAGAAAATTATTTTTAGAAAAACATGCTAGAACAAATTATGCAAAATACAGTCCAGTCAATCGAATAATGCGCCATTACAATCAATACTGCGAACATCTTGACTATGTCAAAAAATCAAATAAAATCTCAGCTTTGTCGTAGAAATAATGCGTAGTATACAAGTCAACATTGTAAACAATTTATATGTAGTCTACATTTGCTTTACGAAATAAATAAATAAAAAAAGAATGCCAGAGAATAATCCCGTACTGCCCTTTGATAGTTTCTTTTACTGTAATATTCAAATCCTAAATGAAATAATCGACATCAAAATTCTGTATGTTGATATTTAGAACCATAATTGTATACCCCAAGAATTATGAGAAATTTTCCTTCACAATACTGTATACGGCCCATTTTTCAACCAGTTGTAGTTTGTAGTAGAATTATCTGCTGATTTGATATATACAATGCATAACACGGACTCAAAATAGATTCGAACTGAACTCGTTACTCTCCATCACGAACGCCTTCATAAAACGTTTTTTTTAGAACCACCACTACTTTATCATAGAGAATTCACATTCTGACATACAATTACAATATTAAGAAATACTGGTTATATCGTAATATTTAATTGTATGTCAGAATGTTTAATGTAACTAATCTGTACTTTAGTTTAGGTGTATCGTTCCAAATTCTAGCGGCGAAAAGGCACAATTCACTCAATCAATCAACGAATTGATATTCGGAAACATAAAAAAGAGTGTCAGTTTTATTCGTGTTCACGACATCCAGTTATATCGCCGACGTTACATAACCATACTTTTTTTCACAAGGTTGAATGCATTTACGCACAGATTATGGGACTCTGCACAGGACTACCACTGTATAATTTTAACTACCCACTAAAACATTTTGGATCTCCAACCCTACTTCTCCGGAACTACCGTTAGGTATTACTTCGGGAAGGAAGGCTATCGGTGCTAAAACCACCCTTCCCGGACTTATGCATCGTCATGGACGTCTGCGTCATTCTCTCCTACATTTGTGGCCATTTATCTCTCGATTTTGAGCCACTCATTTCGCTACAGGAGATGTCGAGGTCGGTCCGGCGATTCCGGTTGGAGCTTAGCTTCCGGTTCGCTGGCGCCTCGACGACCCAGGGCTAGCCTACGTCACGAACTACTCAGTTAATTCCCGACGATGGATCTAAACTACACTGACGGGAACGTTTCCCGACGATGGAAGTTTCCCCGGGATCGACGCCCCCGAAATCCGTGAACGGTTCGAACAGCAGGATGCCTGGGTCGGTCCAGTGATTCCGGTTAGAGGATGACTTCTGGTTCACTGGTGCCCCGACGATTCATACCGGAGTTAAGTCGCTATCTACTCATCTAATCCCCGCCGAAGGATCTAGACTACGCCGATGGAGAGCTCCAAGATGAAAGAGTTTCTCCCGACACCGAATCTCGTGTTTTGCACACGGGACTCTCGAATGAGTTCTGAGGTAGATCCTGTGATTCCGGTTGGAGCATACCTTCCGGTTCACTGGCGCCCCGAGTTCGGTGCTGTGGCTTCTACTCGGCTAGTCCCCGACGATGGATCTAGCTTAAATCGGCGATGGAAGTTCTCCCGTAACCGTTACTTCCGATACCCGTGAACGGATCGATCGGCAGGATGCCTGGGTAGCTCCAATGATTCCGGTTGGAGAATCGCTTCCGTTTCATTGGCGCCCCGACGATCCATACCGGAGCTACGTCGCAATCTATTCGTCTAATCCCCGGCGAAGTATGTAGACCACACCGACGGAGTGTTGGTGTAGTTTCTCTGCCACATGAATCTAGTAGACCATTCCTTTGTTTCACAAAGCGGAATCAGGCAAACAGGACGTGTTCTGCCGTCTCAAGCTCATTTGGGCAAGCAGGAGATGCCGCGTGGTCGAACCACTGGAGGTACCACCTAAAGCAACCGTGACCTATGAGGAACTGCGTCCGGCCAAAGTTTACTTCGCCGTGGGGTCTGTCGATCCATCCGGAGACTCTTGGTATGAGCCGATGTGTCCACTTGCCCTTGATTGAACTGTTCCATTTCCTTTGAGACTCGTGAAAGGAGGCTGCGTTGACAGTCCTACGAGCGTTCCTGGCATTCCGCGTCCTTGATGAGCAGTCCAACAGCCTGCCAGTAACCTGCGTTTGCTAGACCGTACCGGTGAGCTATTGACCATCATTCGCGATAGCGCCGCAATCGGCATTGAAGCACGTTTACAGGCTTATTCCACGTGCTTACCGAAACTGAGCTTTTCGTCAAGCATCACTCCCAATGGCTTCAGTGATCTCTTTCAGGGGAACATGCAATCACCAGCATGTGTCGCCGCCTCTTGGTCTGATTTTCTGTTGTTTACCATAATGCGCTAGTAGTAGTTTTCTGATACGTAACCAGTCTTCCACCATGCTGATCGAGTGTGATGTGCTTAGTTCGACCTCTTCGATGGATTCTCCGTAGACTGCTAGCGTGATGTCGTCCGCGAACCTGACTATCTTGACACCCGTGGGGAGCCTCGACCTCAATACTCCATCGTACATTATATTCCACAGCTGCGGGCCCAGGATGGATCCCTGTGGTACTTCGGCCGTGATAGTAGTGCTGCGTAGGCCTTCCTCGGTCTCGTAGAGCAATACCCAGTTCTGTAAGTAGCTTTCAAGAATCTTGTACAGCCCTTCTGGTACTCCCGGTCGAAGAAGGGAGTCAGCGATATCTGCCCAACAAGCACTATTGAACGCGATTTTGACATCCACGCCGCTTAGGTTGTATAGTGACCTTCGCGGTTGCTACCACCGATTTTATGGCATCCGCCATAGACCTGCCTTTGCGGAACCCGTACTGTTCGTTAGACAGTTCTCTATGAAGGGGGCCAGCCTGTTCAGTATGATTCTTTCCAGGAGCTTCCCTGTGGTGGTCGATCAGGCAGATTGGTCTTTATGCCGAAGGGTCCCCAGGAGGTTTTCCAGGTTTCGGTAACAGTAACAATCTATGCCTTTTCCAAATATCCGGGAACGTGCGTTCGTCCAGACATCTCTGCATGACCTCCCTGAACATGTCCGATACGGAGGTTATAGCAACCTTTAGATCCAAGTTCGAGATACCATCGGGCCCGGGGGCTTTCTTAGTGTCGATCGACACTCCATTTGTCACTCTGCTAATATCGCGGTGCTGGCGCCAAGGAGACGTGTCGTGGTGTGGGAAGAGGACTTTTATCATCTCCTTCGACTTCGCCTGACCACGTTCAGGGAGTGCTAGTACCCCTCTCGTTTTGGCCATAACCTTCCTTTAGGCATCACTCCGTAGGTTAGAGTTGGCATACTGACACAAATAATCAAAGCAGGCCTTTTGCTTACGCGAATAGCCTTGGTCAGAGCAAGCTTACCGTCTTTGTCTCCGGTGATCTAGCTCTTTGCATACTTCTCCTGGCCCTTAGAAGGTCGCTCGAAGGTTTGCAATTTGCTCGTTCTACCAGTACACCGGTCGTCAGTTGTTCTACGGTCGTGCCTTCCTCGGCATTATCGCGTCGCACGCCCGTGTCAGGACGGCTACCAACTCTTCCCCATCCACGTACGCTGTGTGGTTCTCCAGTACGAGAGCTGCACTAAACGTTTCACGGTCGAAGTCGGCAACCTTCCACGCTTGGGTTCCGGGGGCATTTCCCCAGTACTGCTAGATGCTGTACTGGGAATGACGGGCATTTGGCACCGTCGTTCCCCAGTACAGCATCTAGCTTGGCGGGGGCCGCTAGCAGTGTCTCTGGTTAGTGTGGCGGACACCCCACGCCGTTGCCCATGCGTTAAAATCTCCTGCTATCACGGCTGGTTTTTCATCCACCAGGTCTACAGTCAGCTTGTCAACCAGTTGGATGAACTGGTCTATTGGCCACCGCGGTGGGGCATAGCAGCTGCAATAGTATACGCCATTTATCTTCGCAATGGCTACTCCCTCGGCTTGTGTTACGGCTCACACTTAATATTTTTGTTTTTAAAATGAAATGAAACATGAACTACTACACTTACCTCACATTTGATAATTTTTCATACTTACTGTAAATTGTGTAAATTTATTTGCCTATACCTGAAATTTATACTTACCTTACAAATCACGCATACTTACCTACTGCTGTACAAGTTTGACAGATAGAACATAATACCCACACTATGAACTGTAGGACGGGAAACAAAACGGAATTAAGCAGCTAAGCAAAGTCTGTATCCATTTCTCAGCTAGAACGGTCTTTCTTCTCGCTATCCGAAGTCAAGTGAAAGCAAAGCGTAAAAGGTTTCCGTGTCCACCAAGGCGAACTTACCGGTAGCCAAAATTCGACTCACAATTACGCGAACAATATTTTGGTGCCGAAACCCGGGACATTCCCGGTGTTAAAACGTAGTGGTTTTCTCGAAACAAGGCGATGACCCTCGAAAATGTGTTTGCTTAGTGCATGCTGGAAAAGTGTTTTATTCGTCAGATGTTCACTAAGTGATACGTTAGATTTATTGGCTGTAGCAAAAGCAGCAATATACTCAAAGTTAGACATCGTTTGCTTGAAGAGTACCGGCGCAAGGCCAGTTTCCAGCGCCTTCACAATCGCTAGTCGGGAAATTTTGAAGGTTAAGTACGGTTCTAACCGGCCACGCCGACAGAATTTGGAGGTTAAGTACAGACCGAGCAGGTGGGTGAGCTTTTATTATTTAATCGGACTCGAGCAAAATGGCTACCGCCACTCGAAATAGAAAGGCTAAACAGTTGAAGCATTTGCATGCCAAGCGTGCCTATGCCGTTGGATCTATTGAGCTTATTCGCGATTTTGATGATAGCTCGAGCGGCTGGATAAATTGATGGAAGAACTTGAAGGTGTGGAAACTGAGTTGGATTCATTTCGATGTGGTGATCCTATTTTTTTCGGAGACACGAGCAGAGTTTCAAACATTATACTTTCGCTTGAAAGGTTCCTTGTCAAACAAACGAGCAATTCCTCCCCCAACGGTACCCCCTGTTCCCGTACATGAATTGACACCGATGTTGTCCGGTGTTCGTCTTCCGGAGCTAAAACTTCCGGAATTTAATGGTAATTCAGCAGATTGGGCCGGATTTCACGATTTATTCAAAGCGATGATACATGATAACACCTCGCTTTCGAATATTCAAAAGTTACATTATCTACGAGCCTCTTTGAAAGGTGATGCTGCTCGAATTGTATCTTCACTTCGAATTGCCTCAATTGGAGTAGTCGTAGTTTGTCAATAAAATTTCGCTTGCTCCTTCCGTTATACAGTCAAGTGACACCGTCGTCACTTCGGTCGGTAATTCGCGTTCGTTGGCGTCGCCGCCGGTATTAGCGCCCTTCCTTGCTTCGTCCGATAACGTCGCACCTTCCTCCAAAACGTGTGATACCAGTTCCAGTTAACGATCACACAGTGTTCGTTTTCACCGCTCTTATGAAAGTTCGAGACAATCTCGGACAAGATCAATTCGCACGTGTACTACTAGACAGTGGGTCTCAGTCAAACTTCATTTCCGAATCGCTATGTCAACGCCTTGCGTTACATCGCAGCAAAGTCAACGTACCAGTAAACGGTATTGGCCAAGCCATCATGAACGTCCGTTACAAAGTGTCAGTGCAGTTCTCTTCGAGATTTGAATCTCAGCAGCATTGCATGGAATGTTTAGTACTACCTAAGCTAACCGTCAGCCTACCAACGAAGTCAGTAAACATCAGTGCGTGGAAAATCCCAAAACATCTTCCTTTAGCAGATCCTCAATTCAGAGTTAACCACGGTATTGATCCGATTGTCGGCGCTGAGCTGTTTTCCATGATACTGCAAACAGAGCAAATTAAATTCAATGAACATTTTCCAGTTCTACAGAAGACCAGTCTCGGATATATCATAGCAGGTAAAGTTCCTACTGAAGCATCTACACCAGTTACATGCCTTGTGTTTACTTTTGATGATCTTGACGCCAAGGTTAAACGATTTTGGGAAGTAGAGAACTTTGATCATCATAAAACTCTCAGCCGAGGAACAACTATGCGAAAATCATTTCGCTACCAGGCATATTCGCAATGCTGAAGTAAGGTACATGGTTTGTCTACCCATTCGCCAAGAAATGCTCTCTTTCATCGGCGACACGTGGGCTACGGCAGCTCGAAGGCTTCAGGAATCAGAACAAATTGGCTCAAATGGCACGTTCCCCTTGATATTTGGAGATTTGTGCCTTGCCATCAATTTGTTTTTAGCATCATTTTCCCGATATATAAGAGGGAAGGATTGAAAGGAAATGGTAAGGGTTGGACTAGGAGGATGGGAAAAATTGACGACACAAAAACACATAAAAGCAGAAGTAAATTCTGCACCCCTAAGGGATGCCGAACAATCTGCTGAGGATCACATTTAGTGGAAGCAGAAGTAAATTCTGAACCTCTACGAGGTCCCGAACAGTCCGCTGTTAATAAAACCTCCAACCCCCGAGAGGATTTAGAGATCTTACAAAAGCGACACCATTCTGCACTCCCGGAAGAATGCAGAACGATTCGCAGTATGTACGAGCAGAAGTAAATTCGGCACCCCCTAAAGGATGCCAAACAATCTGCTAAACCCTATTTAAGGTGAATACAGAAGGGATTCATTCACTCCAGGAAGAACGATGAACCCTTCTGACTATAGCTCCTTACCACATTGGGTGAGAAACGAGAGAATATCCTTCAATTTTAGCTCCGCATACACAGACTCAACCATGTATGGAGAACCAAAAACCCGGATACGAAGCTGCGTCAATGCGGGGCAGTTACATATCAGATGATATGAAGTACCGTAATCGCATTCACACAAATCACACGAATAATACTCAGCACGTTGAATAGTAGCCATGTGATAATTGAGTTTGCAATGTCCAGTCAGAGCTCTGACCAGAATACTGCAATGATGCTTGGAGAAATGCAGTAGACACTTTGACATTTTCAGATTTAAATATGGTAGAAATGCTTTTGTCTGAGCGCAAGTTTGCAAGCTGCGCCAGTAGCTGGCATGTTTGGATGCAGCCCAAGAACGAATCTTGTGCTTTATCCAACTAGTTGAAAGTGGTAAAGCTGGTTCAGGACCAACGAAATCATTCGTTGCACCAGCTCTAGCCAACTCATCAGCCCATTCATTTCCAGTAATACCAGAATGGCCGGGTACCCATAAGAAGTAAACAGCATTTGAAATGCTGAGGTCTTCAATTTGAGTTCGACATGCGATCACTAGATTCGACCGTGAGTCATTCGAACTGAGTGCTTTTAAGGCTGTCTGACTGTCGGAACAAAAATAAATTCGTTTACCACAGATCCTCTGCTGAAGTGCCGATTGTACTCCACACAGAATCGCGTAGATTTCTGCTTGGAACACAGTACAGTATCTACCAAGTGAATGAGACTGCTCCAGCCTCATTTCACGACAGTAGACACCAGCACCTGCACGACCATTCAACAGAGAACCGTCCGTATAACAAACTATGTGTTCATCAAGTTGTCGTTCCAGACAACCAGACAACCATTCCTCACGAAGAGGATAGCTCACATGGAATGTTTTGAAAGGAAAACTGCATGTGAGAGTTAGGTCACTAGGAGCGAGTAAATACTCATCCCATGTAACCATTTGAGACCACAAGCGAGTGTGGCTGGTAGCATAATATAATGGGTTACTGTTCCAAAGCCCTGTAACCTTAAGACGGTATGCACAAGATAATGCTTCTTGTTTTAGGAACACATGTAGTGGTTTAATGCACAGTAGCGCCTCTAGAGCAGCAGTAGGAGTTGTCGTGAATGCTCCTGTCATCGCCATTAGGACCATCCTTTGGAGATGATTTAGCTTTGACTGAACTGTCGCGACTTCTCCTTTCTGCCACCATACAAGACAACCATATGCTAAAATTGGTCTAACAATAGTTGTGTAGATCCAATGAATATATCTGGGTTTGAGTCCCCATGATTTTCCAAAAGCTCGTCTGCATTGGCCGAAAGCCATACAAGCTCTCTTAATCCTGAAGTCAATGTGAGCAGACCAATTCAGTTTTGAGTCAAGAATAACCCCGACGTATTTAACTTGATCGACCACAGTGACCTCTGAACCGAAGAACTGTAACGGACGAGCTCCTGTGATTATCCTACGATGAGTGAAAAGAACCATTGATGTTTTGCCCGGATTTACAGACAATCCAACCTGACAACACCATTCTTCAACAGATCGCAGGGCTTGCTGCATTAAATCAAAGAGAGTGTTAATGCTTATACCGGTCATCAATATATGATAATCGTCGGCAAAACCATAAGTCGGAAATCCAAGGTTATTAAGTTTCCTTAACAAACCATCAGCGACAAGGTTCCATAAAAGTGGGGATAGTACACCACCTTGAGGACATCCACAGACACTCAGCTTTCTAATCTCTGCTTGCCGAAGCGATGAACAAAGAAGTCGATTGCTAAGCATTGCGTGTATCCAATTTGTGATACTTGAAGGTATGCCATGACCACGGGCTGCTTCCAGAATTGAATTGAAAGACACGTTATCAAAGGCACCTTCAATATCTAGGAAAACTCCCAAGCAAGATTGCTTTTGTGAGAAAGCTTTTTCAATGTTGTACACAACATCATGTAACAGGGTTGTAGTGGACTTTCCACGCTGGTAAGCATGTTGCATTCCATGTAGCGGTTGCACGCCCAGACTAACATTCCTGATATAGTGATCGACTATGCGTTCCACTGTTTTAAGAAGAAATGAGCTAAGACTGATAGGCCTGAAACTCTTCGCTTCCTCATAAGTGTCGCGACCGCCTTTGGGAATAAATTTGACAATTATTTCCTGCCAGGCTCTTGGAATATATCCTGTCGCAAGACTAAAAGTAAGTATTTTCTTCAAAACATGTTTGAAATGTTCATACCCTTTCTGCAGTAACACTGGGAAAACTCCATCCTTTCCAGGAGACTTGTACGGAGCAAAACTCTCAACTGCCCATTTGACCGATTCAATCGTCACAACGCTTCGAGCAAGGGCCCAAGAATCGTAACTACCTGAAAAAGTCTCGGGAAGAGCTGTCGGTGATGGATCCATACATCCTGGAAAGTGAGTGTTAAAGAGGCAGTGAAGTACATCACTTTCATCAGACAAGTGTTCACCATCTGAAGTTCTTAAGAAACTGACATTAAAGTCCTTAGACTTCGAAAGTAACTTATTTAATCTGCTAGCCTCGTTGAGACTAGAGACATTTGTGCAGAGGCTTTTCCAACCACTTCGCTCAGACGATCGAAGAGCATTTTTGTAAGCCCTTCGAGCCAACACGAATGCCTCCGACCCATCTCTGCGTCGGTGGTTCCAAGCTCTTCTGCATAGTTTCCTTAGTCTAGCAAGTTCAGCATTCCACCAAGGAGTTCCTCTAGTAGCTCGCACAATCCGAAGTGGACAAGCCTCTTCATATGCTGCAACTATGAGTGAATTTGTCTCGTCGACAACATTTTCCAAATCAATTGGGGTTTCAATTGTTGGTTGGTACCCGTAAAATCTAGTCGCCAAGCCCTCTTCATAGAGGTCCCAGTTTGTAGATTTGGGATTACGATATGTGATAATATCAAATTTAACGTTTGAATGATCAAAGAATATGTACTTATGATCAGACAACGAAGGTTCGAGCTCATCGGAGACGAGCCAATTCACCAACTCATGCGCAATTCTATCAGAGCAGAGAGTTACGTCCAAAACCTCCTCTCTTCCAGATCTCGCAAAAGTTGGGCGGTTTCCTGCATTGACGGCGACACGTGGGCTACGGCAGCTCGAAGGCTTACGGCGGTTGAAAAACGTTTACGAACGGACGTCGACCATCGAAATATTTACGTACAGTTGATGGAAGAGTATCGACAACTTTGTCATATGGAGGAGGTGCAGACTTGCGTCGCGGTGCCCCAGTTTTTCCTACCTCATCATGCAATCTCTCGTCCCGATTCGTCTACTAAAAAAAACAGAATCGTTTTCGACGGATCTTGCAAGAGCAACAATCATCTTTCGCTGAACGACGTTCTACTTACCGGACCTACTGTGCAGCCTACTCTGTTGGCTACTGTGTTCAATTTACGCATGCATCGCTATACAATGACAGCGGACATAGAAAAGATGTACCGACAAATTCTAGTTCATCCGGAAGATAGGCCACTGCAACAAATTCTATGGCGTCAGAACGAGTCCGAGGCGACCAAACCATACTATCTGAACACCGTTTCGTATGGTACCTCGTGTGCTCCCTTTCTTGCAACAAGAACCCTGAATCAGCTTGCCGAGGACGATGGGGTCGATTTTCCACTAGCAACACCCGTAGTAAAACGAGATTTTTATGTAGATGATTTACTCACCGGATCGGACAACTTAGAGACCCTTGTAAAAACAGGACAACAGTTAATCGAATTACTGAACAAAGATGGATTTTCTCTTCGGAAATGGAGTGCCAACCATCTTGTTCTTCTGGAACATATTCCGGAGAGGTTTCGTGAGACACTTAGTGCTGTAGAGCTTGATCAATCGCCTGCGATCAAAACTATCCGAATATTATGGTTTCCTGAGGAAGATCTTTTCGGTTTAAAGATTCCGCGGTTTTCATGAATCGAAATCGCACTCTCTGAGATGTCACAGCTCTTTGATCCTCTGGGTCTAATTGGACCAATTGTAGCCAGTGCTAAGATGTTTGTCCAACAATTATGGCTTGAAAATCTAAATTGGGACGATGAGCTTCCGGATAAATTGCAGTCATGGTGGCTGTCCTTTCGAGCTTCAATTGACACTATCGGACATCTAGCTCCAGCAGGTGGCCTTAGTGTTCCTCACCTTGAACTTTGTGCTGCTGTGCTTGGTAGTCAAGTAGTACAAACAATCCAATTTAGTGGATCTACGACGTATTGGACCGATTCAACCATAGTACTTCACTGGATCAGGTCACCACCTTCAAAATGGAAGGTTTTCGTACCCAATCGTATCACAGAGATTCAACGGTTGACCAGAGACCATAAGTGGCGACATGTGTCTACAACGGACAACCCAGCAGATCGAATATCGCGAGGAGTGGAACCCCAAAAAACTACTGCAGGACAGTCTGTGGTCGAATGGGCCATCGTATTTGTTACTGTCATCGGAAGATTGGCCAGAATCTATTATCGTTACGTCGCCGTCTCTGACGGAACAGCAAATGCTCTAACGCAAAACTACTGTTGCCCTTCATTCGCATGTACCTGACACTTCAAAGATTCACGCCTATTCTGAACTTGCCCCTCTTCTCAGAGTCACAGCGTATTGTCTGCAATTCATAGTAAACTGTAGATCCGCTAAATCAGAAAGCAGTCAAGGGTCGATCACGGTACACGAGTACGATAAAGCATTAAACACTTTAGTGTGCATCGCTCAAGCCGCTGAATTCAAGGCGGAATTGCAGTATCTTCAAGGCAGAGGTGGAGGTTCACTTAAAGGATTTCCTTCAAAATAATCTATCAAAGATCTCGACTTGATCATCGACACTGGTCTACTGCGCGTCCATGGCCGTATCTCTAAATCAGCAGGCACGCATGACAGCCGATTTCCGATGGTATTACCTGCCAAACATCATCTCACGAAGTTGATCGCGAAATCAGTCCATCATCAAACGTTACATGCAGGACCTAATCAACTGCTTGCTACTCTCAAACAGCGTTTTTGGCCTGTTCGTGGCAGAGATCTCGCTCGAAGGACAGTTAACCGTTGTGTTACGTGTTTCCGCTGTCGTCCAAAGATAAGTAACCAATATATGGGTCCACTGCCAGCTACTCGCATTACCGCAGCGAAGGTCTTCGAGCACACTGGGTTGGACTACTGTGGGCCGTCTTTCGTTCGTCCATTAGCGGGAAGAGGCGCTTCGGTAAAAGTCTGGGTCGCAGTGTACGTGTGTTTCGTCGTAAAGGCCGTAATGCTGAACATCGTCGCCGGGATGTCTGCAGCAGCGTGCGTCAACTCGCTTAGACGCTTCGTGAGTCGTGTCGGTCGTGTACGTATAATAGACTGCGATAACAGCACATCATTCGTCGGCGCGTATCGTGAAATAAAGGAGATGCGACAGCAGTTCATCGAACAGCTGAAGTCCAGCGGGTGACTCAACGAGTGCCTAGAAAAGAGTATAGAGCTCAAATTTATTCCACCAAGAGCACCGCATGTGGGTGGACTCTGAGAGGCTGCGGTGAAATCATTTAAACATCATCTTGTCCGCATCATGGGATCATCTCCGTACCATTTCGATGATTCATAGTTTCACAAGCCGAGGGCATCATGAACTCTAGGCCTTTAACTCCGCTTTCGACTCATCCAGATGACCTTTCTGTGCTGACGCCGGCGCACTTTCTTATCGGAGAACCAACCTTTTGTCTTCCTGAGCCAGATCAATCCAACATTCCTGTTAATCGACTCTCTCACTTCCAGGCGACTCAGCGATCCACCCACGATTTTTGGAAACGCTGGTCGAAGGAGTACATCAGCCTTTTGCATCAACGGCCAGCTAAGTGGCGGAAGAATCCGACACTTTTTCGTATTGGGTCAATGGTCCTCCTTGAGAAAGACAACACTCCACCAAAACAATGGCCTCTTGGGAGCATCATTGCCATATTCCCAAACGAGGACAATATCGTACGTGTGATGGAAGTCCACACACAAGCCGGTATTCGACGACGTGCTACGACGGAACTTTGCCTGTTACCTATCGATGAAGACCAGGAAATACGTCCATCTGAACGTGTTGATTAAATGCTACGCTTCAACCGGGGCCGGGATGTTACGGCTCACACTTAATATTTTTGTTTTTTAAAATGAAATGAAACATGAACTACTACACTTACCTCACATTTAATAATCATTCATAAATTCCCTAAATTGTGTAAATTTATTTGCCTATACCTGAAATTTATACTTACCTTACACATCACGCTTATTTACCTACTGCTGTACAAGTTTGACAAATAGAACATAATACCCACATTATGAACTGTAAAACGGGAAACAAAACGTAATTAAAAAGCTAAGCAGAGTCTTTATCCATTCGTCAGCTAGAACAAAAAAAAAGCGTAAAAGGTTTCCGTGTCCACCAAGGTGAACTTACCGGTAGCCAAAATTCACCTCACAATTACGCGAACAACTTGCGTTGTCACCACTTCCTGACTTGGATAATGACCCGTGATAGAGATGGCCGCTGACCCGGATCTGTCCGCAACCCAGTTCCTATCATCGACGGGGATGCAACACGGGTCCGAACTTTTAGCTTGCTAACTTTAGGACCGACCGAGCAGGATTAGACTTGGGCAACAGCCCTATATTGATGGGGGTGCTAGGTGCCCATCAGGCTCCGTTAGTGGTTTGAAATTTTCTAGTCCTCAAACCATTCATTCCTTAGCACGGGTCGCATGACACCTTGAATAAGGGCTTGGTAATAGGACAGATGGAGTAGGAATTTTTAGGTTGGGGGAATCAGGACGACAACGGACGAACGATATTCTTCCTGAATCTGGTTGTAGCGACATAGAAGAAAATTCTTTGAAAATTAGCAAAATGGACGCTTGTCGTTCTGGGAAGAAACAACAATCTATTCCCCCAGTGACGGTGATGATTTCCGACTTCAAAACATTTCGTACTGAGCTTTTTACTTTTCTCCCGTAATAAAAGTCTCATTTCAAACGAAGCATAAGAGGGGAATGACGGGTTTTGGTTGATGGATTGGAAGATTACGACTTACTCTTACACATTCAGTCGTAGACCACGCGGGTCACTGCTGTATACAGGAGACGTCTCCATTCAACTACGTTCATGGCTATTCGCCGCCAGCCTCGGTAGCTTGCCCACTGCGCGCCTCTTCTTCTTATACCGGTCGAATCATTATCGAGAATCATTTTAACCGGGTTGTTCTCCGACATTCTAACAACGTGCTCGGCCCACCGTAACCGCCCGACCTTGGCCGTTTGGACGAGGATCCGTCTTCCATCCGCACTCCGCCAAAGATGGTTCTCAATACCTTCCGTTCATAAACACCTAGTGCGCATTGATCCTCCGCAAGCATTGAAGAGGACTCGTGCCCTTAGAGGATAACCGGTCTAATCAGCGTTTTGTAGATAGTTAACTTCGTACGACGGCAAACTTTACTCGATCGAAGCGTCCTGCGCAGTAGAAAATAATCACGATTGACAATATGTGCCTTTGAATTTCTCTGCTGGTGTCATTATCTGCAGTCACCAGTGAGCCCAAGTACACGAACTCGTCGACCATTTCGATTTCATCACCGCCAATCAGAACTCGTAATGGGTGGCTGACATTATCTTATCTCGAGCCCCTACCTTTCATATACTTTGCTTTGACACATTGATGTCAAGTCCGATCCGTTTGGCCGCAGCTTTTAGTCCGATGTTCGAATCTTCCAACTTCTCAAAGTTGCGTGCTATACTATCAATATCATCAGTGAAACCAAGTAGCTGGACGGACCTTCTGAAAATCGTGTCACTCGTGTCCTTGCTCTTCTTATCACACCATTAAAAGCAATGTTAAACAATAGACACGGAAGGCCATCACCTTGGCGTAGCCCTCTGAGTTTCGAAGGGACTCGAGTTTATCCCCGATACTCTAACAACGCACATCACTCGATTCATCGTTGCCTTGACCAATCATATCAGTTTGTCCGAGAATCCGTAGTCGTGCATGATTTTCTATAGCTGATATCGATCGATTGTGTCGTGGGCTGATTTGAAATCGATGAATAAGTGATGTGTGGGCACATTGTATTCGCGGCACTTTTGCAACACCTGGCGGATGGCGAATGGCACGTTCGCCCATAAATCCTGTCCCACGAGTTCGTTTGCGATAGGTGAAAGTCGACGGCATAAGATTTGGGAGAGTACCTTGTATGCGGCGTTTAACAGAGTTATCGCGCGGTAATTGCAGCAATCCAGCTTATCACTCTTTATGTAGATTAGACACACTATTCCTTCCATCAATTTCTCTGGAAAAATCTGGTCCTCCCAGATCTTGGTAACGACCCAGTGCAGTGCTTTCACTAGTGCATTACCACCGTGTTTTAGTAGCTCGCTTGGTAGTTGGTCAACTCCAGCGGCTTTATTATTTTTCAACCGGCTTATCTCCTCCTCAACTTCTTGGAGGTTGAGACCGGCAGTCTATCATGCTTCTGACTACCATTCCTTGGAAGGCCACAAAGTTGACACATCGTTGGCCGTTGTTGTTCGATACGTAATGCAGACTGTTCGGCCCGATTACCGGTCGGCCTCCCTTGCTACCTGGGCATTCATGTCACCGATAACAGTTTTTACGTCTTTGCGTGGACAGCTGTCATAAACTTGTTCCAGCTGCACGTAGGACGCTTCTTTCTCGTCATCGGGTCTCCCTTCATGTGGACAGTGCACGTTAATGATGCTGTAATTGAAAAAAATCGCTTTTAATTCTCAACTTACACATCCTAGCGTTGATTGGCTAAACACCAAATAAATCGCTGACGCATCTTGCCCAGCACTATAAACCCAGTTCCCAGCTCATTCGTTGTGCCACAGCTTTGGTAGAAGGTGCTTGATGTCCGCTTTTCCACACCTTCTGTTCCGTTCAACAAAGCTCCTGCAGCGCTACGACGTCGAAGTTGCGAGGATTTAGCTCGTCGTATATTATCCTGTCGCAGCCTGCGAAACCTAGCGACCTTCAGTTCCATGTTCCAAGTTTCCAATCGTAGTCCTTATTTCGTCGCGTGGGTCTATGCCGATTGTTCCGGGTCGTATTCTCTCCTGTATTATTCGTAATAAACATTTGACGGGCGGCTTATTAAGTCTACGCCAACCCCCTGCCTCGCCGAAGGATCATCGTGCTTGCTCTTTTTAACGTCCCAACTAGCACTAGAACGATCCTGTTGGTGAGGTTGCCACCTTGGATTTAGCTGGACGGGATGCAGCATTTCATGCTCAGCCGCTGGATACCAGAACAGACGCTATTTGAAGTCGCTCCTAACATGGAGTACAGACGCTCAGACATCCTCTAAAAAGGAAACCCTTCCCTTTTAGCATACGATCAAGGTCCCACCGGGGTTGGTTACCCGATCTTTCCTATGGTTGCTCGTATCCCAGTCGGCACCGCGGGGAGATAGGGATAGCAGTTAGTGGACAAGAGGCTAATTGAGGCCTGAATTACGCACTGTCCAGTCGTTTACCAACCGCAGATTACGAACGTCTTATCCAATATTTGTCCAAGAATTCTCATATATTTGATTCATATGATATTGTAATATGAGCATTTAAGACTAAACCTTTCTCTCACGCCAGACCACACGCACTTGACAAATTTCCAAAAAACACGTACTCGACAAATTTCCACTCGACACCATTCCAAGAAAACCCAAAATGCCTACACAAAACAAACACATTACCTACATGCAGGCAACCTACATGAAGGCAATTTACGCTGACCCAAAGAAAAGAGCTACATAGACATAAATTCCGGCAAGCGAAATGAGGAAAGCATTAAGTTACACACCAGTGAATTGAAAACAAACAGACCTGACCTACTGTGACACTTCCCATTCATGCCCTCTTGACACCCTCATGCCCGCAATTGAATACCAAACGACAAGTAACTCAAGAACACACACTAACTCAAACCGACACTCACGAGAATAACCCAACATGCTATCGTCCTCTCCTCTCCGTATCACACCCGCTCACTCTCATCAAGAAGCTTATTTCCTCTCTTACTCACAAAGTATCCAATGGCCGACGCGATACAAATGATCCCATTGGCTAAATCTGACTTTCAATGCGCGTTCTAACTCCTCCCACCTAGAGTAAATAGTAAATAGAATTAACCAGCTAGATCAGGAGAGAATAGAGTATAAAATAAGACGACGATAAAATAAATGAACATTCTTAATCGCAAGATAAGACAGTTAGATATTCTGTTTAAATGGCGACCGTGTAAATAGCGATGTCTAAAAGTGGTTTAAAAGTCTGAAGTGTAGACCAAGAAGCGCACCGAATCACAACCAAGCGGCGGTGTTTAGAAAAAAAATAATATACCAAAAACAAGAGAACATTTTTCGGGTTCGAGTTACGGGACGGATTATCGTGAAATTAATCGTACCGAGGTTACGAAGTTCCAATTGAAAAAGAAGAGCAAGTGGCAGGTAGTTAGTCGAATTCAATAACTGACAACGAGTGTTTTGTGGTGCGGATTAAAAAAAAGGGGGAAACAACAGTAATTCCAGAACTGTTAACGGTGGTCTCGTTATAAGTGTCAACATTGGCGGAAGGAACAAAAAATGCAAATGACGATCGTTATTATTGTTAGCTGGTAACAGCTCGATTTTCGGTAATTGGTGCCCTTTTCATAGCAGTGAATAACCGGGAAACATCGTGCAACGTTAGTTATGAACTTCCCGAGAAATTTTGTGATGCTGGGTGCAGTTAATTGAATACTGATACTAGTTATGAACTTCCCGAGAAATTATGTGATGCTGGGTACAGGTAATTGAATACTGATATTAGTTATGAACTTCCCGAAAACGTTGTGTTGCTGGTTACATAAATTGAATACTTAAAGTGGATTTTTTTTGTGTGCAAACAAAAATAAAACAAAAACAAAAGTGTGTCACCAACGAAGGCTCCGCTACAGCACAAGGAGACTCAAAAGGAGGTTACCTGGTAAACCGATACCAGAACAGTGCAAAAAAAAAAGTACTTAAGTCCGCGCAACAGCAACGCTAATCTACGACGACAACGCTCACACACGAGTATCTACAACGTGAGGACGAAATGGAAGTAAACCAAAGGTTTGTGCTTAAATTTAGAATTAGGGACACAGCTAGCTAGGCAAATATTGATTAAGACAAAATAACATTTGTGAATAGAGATTATGGGTTGGTTTTCGTCAGACGAAACCATCAATAACACAATAGCCTCCCCGTCGAGGGAAACGGAAGGCATCGCACTCTGCGCGTTAGTAGGAATAGCAATAGGCTATCTGCTACTGAAAGGTCTAATAAAATTGCACAAGTAATATACAGAAAAAATAACAATCAAGGCCGCACAACAGGTACAATTGACCAACGTTTAAATTTAGATTACGTATACAAACATTTTTTTAGTCGACAATGGAAAATTTTTATAACGACAAATGGCCTTTAACGGTCAAAGAGAAATTAAATGAAATTAAAATTCGTACCGAGGAAAAACGCAAACAGTCGATTCCCGACAAACACAAATGTGGTTACGCATGTATATTCATGTCTAGAAAACTACATACCATATCTTATAAATGCGAAAGGAACGATTTTTTCTTTTGAAAAAAAAAAATTTTTAATATGTATTAAAATTTTTTATATAAATGTTATATATATCCAAGCGAAAATGAAATGCAAAATTATAAGGAGCTAGAAAAACTCCACATATACGTAAAGAAGTCTATCAACACGAAACTATCAGAAAAATTACTCGAAGAAAAATTGAATGGATGCCAAGAATTAAAAATAGACCTTGAAAATTTATTTATAAAGGAACAAGAAATTATCGACGACAAGACGTTCCACAACTCCACAATTTTCGCAACGAAATTCGCGAAATAATAAAATTTAAACTCTTATGCATTAGAGCAACCAAAAACGACACAATGACACAAACAACAACACCGTTTGACTTACGTCAGGCGACGGCTCTTATCCAACCTTACGACGGTTCCCCCGAGAACCTAGATACATTTATTGACTCAGCTACAGACCACATGGCCATGGCAATAAAATTTTTAAAAACCAGACTGTCAGGAAAAGCCAGACAAGGTATCCCTGAAACAGTCGATACAATAAATAACTTAATAGAAATAATCAAAGATAGATGTAAAGGCAACCTCACTCCAGAACTAATAATACCAAAAATCAATAATCTTAAACAAAAGAACTCAAGTAACAATTTCTGCGAGGAAATCGACATACTTTGTGGAAAATTAGAAAATACATATATAGATCAAAAAATTCCGCTATCAGTAGCAAAAAGCATGAGCACTAAGATTGGGGTAGAAACTATGATAAAAGGTTGCTCCAACAACGAATTAAAAATAATACTTAGAGCTGGAAACTTCAGCACCCTACAAGAAGCTATACAAAAGGCACAAGAGTGTGAAGTTAACGAAAACACACACTCCCAAATTTTGAACACTAGACTTGCTAATCAACAGCACAAGAATAACTATTTGAGAGAAGGTATGTCGTACGGGCCTCCCAGAAGACATTTCAACATCCATAATCAATATGCACCACATCAACCTAACGATTATAAAAGTAGTAATAATAACAATTATAATAACCGTAATAACCATTATTTTAGAAACTATAACCCACATTTTAACAATAATCAAACTTTCGATAGAAACAGTAACCCTAGATTTCAAGTTAGATACCAGAGAAGGAACTACTAAAACCAAAATATCCACCAAAGGTATGGAAATCCTAAAATGTATATAGCTAATGCGGAAAAACCAATCGATGTTGATTCGCCTAACTACCCAAATAATAATCAGCCAATACACAATTACAAAGGTATAGAAATGCATAATACAACGCCAAATTACGGCACACAATATCAAACTTATCAACCACAAAATATAAACCAATATCCAACGAACCAAAATTTTTAAGAAAGACCTTGTATACCATGAATATACACGCCGCTAATTTTATCAAAGTAGGTATAAGAATGACAAATTCAATATGCACATTTATTATAGATTCAGGTGCAGATATATCAGTATTTAAAGCAAACAAAATATCTCCACAACAACCAATCAATATAAATAATAAAATTAAACTTACCGGAATTACCGATGGCGAGATAGAAACCATCGCATCGACAGAAACAGAATTAATATTTAACAACGAAGTTTCTATTAAACACAGATTCCACCTAGTAAGCCCAAATTTTCCTATTTCTACAGACGGCATCTTAGGTAGAGATTTCCTCTCGGCTCATAAATGCCGTATTCATAGGTTATGAATGTTGGATATTAAACTTTACAATTAATAATATTCCAATAGCAATACCGATTCAAGATACAATCGAAAAAAACTACATTATACCAGGAAGATGCGAAGATATCAGAATAATGCAAAATTTAAATATCAGTGAGGACATGGTACTACACTCACGGGAAATTAAACAAGGGTTATTTTCCGCAAGCGCAATTATTTCACCACAAAATCAATTCGTAAAATTTATGAATACTACTGACAAACCTATAACTGTCAGCCAATCAGAATTCAAGCCAACTTTAGAACCCCTAAGTAAGTACACAATTTTGAAAAACAACATGTACAAAAATAACACTAGAAAAAACAAAGTCCTAACTGAACTCGATTTAAGCAATGTACCCATATACGCTAAAAACAGCCTGGAAAAATTAATTTCAAATTATTCTGATATATTTTGCTTACCAGACGAACCAGTTTCGTCAAACAATTTTTATTCACAAAATATTGAACTGAGCGATAGAGTCCCAGTTTACATTCCAAACTACAAAACGATTCACTCACAAAGCAACGAAATTGCAACACAAGTAAACAAAATGTTGAGAGATGATATTATCGAACCATCCATATCACCATATAACAATCCAATTTTACTAGTCCCGAAAAAATCAGAAAACAATAATACAAAATGGAGATTAGTAGTTGATTTCCGACAACTTAACAAAAAAATATTAGCCGATAAATTCCCACTGCCAAGAATTGATGCTATCTTAGATCAGCTTGGTAGAGCAAAATATTTTACAACTCTGGATTTAATGTCAGGATTCCATCAAATACACTTAGAAGTAAACTCTAGGAAATTTACAGCATTTTCGACCCAATCCGGTCACTTTCAATTTAAAAGGTTACCGTTTGGTTTAAATATCAGTCCAAACAGTTTTCAACGAATGATGACAATCGCAATGTCAGGATTAACACCTGAGCATGCTTTTGTATATATAGATGATATTATAGTAGTTGGATGCTCAATTCAACACCACCTTCAGAATTTAGAGAATGTTTTTGAACGCATTAGGAAGTACAACCTTAAATTAAACCTCAATAAGTGTAATTTTTTTAATACAGAAGTAATATATTTAGGTCACAAAATTACAGACAAAGGAATACTACCGGATAGTAATAAATACGAAGCAATAAAAATTATCCTACGCCAACAAGTAGCGACGACGTGCGAAGATTCGTTGCCTTTTGCAACTATTACAGAAAATTCGTCCCAAATTTCGCAACCATAGCCTACCCATTGAATCAGCTACTAAAGAAAAGCCAGAAATTTTCATGGACATTAGAATGCCATCATGCTTTTGTAACTTTAAAATCCTTCTTAATGTCACCAAAACTTCTACAATACCCAGATTTTAATGAACAATTTATTTTAACCACAGACGCTTCAGACGTTGGTTGTGGTGCAGTTTTATCACAAATAATTAATGGCAATTACTTACCAATAGCATTCACCAGCAAAAGCTTTACACCCGGAGAAAAAAATAAATCAGTAATTTTGAAAGAATTGACTGCAATACATTGGTCAATTAATTATTTTAAGTCCTACCTAAATTAATAGCCCACTTGGGGATTTCGGATTTTTAAAAAATAATAATTAAACTGCACACTGTGGAGGTAAGAACTAGACTGATTTATTTATTCTATATCGACTGCACGATGGCCCTGGCTTTCCCTAAAACTGCTGATCCTGCATTTGACGATGGTCTGCTGGTCACGTTGTCCGCCCTGATGGTCGGTGTTTCCAAGTATCCATGCGTCGAAAGTGCTGATCTAGAATTAGGCTGGTTCGATGTCGTGGCATATCGTATAGCAGGTGTTGGTGTGGTAGACTCGATAGATGACCCTTTGGTCACAATTGTTGGCGTCGCAGATTTGTCGTTAATTGCTCCATCCTCAAGATTTGCACGTCCCGTGCAAAGACTTTGTATTTTTTTCCTCATACAAGAAAGTGTTATCGTAATTATCGACATTGTGGCGAATATGATAATGATTATAATGGTGGATGAATTGTATTTAAATTCAGCAGCTTTTAGCCTCTCCCTGTTTTTTATGTGTAGTGTCTGTAGTTCTGAAACATTGAAAAATGGTTCCAGAGATGCTTCATCAATTTGTAGTCGATTTAACGGTGATATGATAGCTGGTTTGACTTCGACTTCGTAGTTTTCGAATAGTTTATTTTGGATCCAGACGGAACAGTTGGAAAAAGTAATTAGGGCAATTCCATGGATGTCCTTTTCATCAATTCCGCATGTGCTACTCAACATGACGGATCCATGTGTTACTATTGTTAGTATTGTTCCAGGGGTTAACAGTTTGAATTCTGTCATTTGTGTAGTTTCCTTGAAAGGGCATTTACCTCTGCTTTCTCGCACAAGTGGTGCAATGCATTCGTTTTCACTGATGTCTTGCACTTGCATTGGTTTACATATGGTCGTGTGTATGGATTCTGAGCATTTTGATAATATTGCTAACGTTTGGTTGCGATGTACCAGCAGTGTTGCGTACTCTACGGCCAACATTTTGTTTCCTATGGGTATCGGTACGAGTTTCATCTTCTGATAGTGTTCTGGGTATATTAGTGGGATATCGATGCTGATTACTAGATGGTGTCCTCTGTAGAAGGTTGTAGTTGAAAGAAGGCTGCAGACCTCGTCAAGGCTATTGAATTCTAGTCCCTCTCTTCTAAGATCTTCACCTATCGAAACGATTTCGTTGTGACTCAATATTTGGCGATTCAAAACATTCAATCGTGCTAGTGCTAATGTGTTTTCGATCAATGTTAATATCTGGTAAAATGAATCTATTTGAAACAAGGTTACTATCCTAGTGGTTTCTTCAGCTATATGGTTTTTTTTCTTCAGAAATTTTGATTAAATCATTTTGTTGGGTTTTAATTTCGTTCAAGAGAATCTGTAATCTGTTCTCGAATTTTTTATTAATTTTTATTTGAACATTGTTTTGTGTTATTAACTCGCTATTTGATTCCTGAATTTTGTGAAAATTTTCGTTAATGACTTTTAAATCGTTTGCATCGAGATTACCAGTTATAAATTTTATTGTGGTTCCAAGTATTTCTAAAGCTCTTCTAGCTCTTACTTTAGGGTATAATGTTTCTAACAGGGATTTTGTTGATGAGAGTTTGATTCTAATGAGTCTTGAGAGATTATTGTCGTTAGTTTCTTCTGTCGTGCTTTCTAGAATTTTTAAAGAGGTTTCGAGTTCTGCTAGGTCTATTATGTGAAGAAATCTTTTGTGTCCGTTGCTTATTCTAGCCTGTCCGTTCTTTAGTATTAGTGCTACTGGATTATTACTTATGTCATGGACTTGGATTGTTTGTGAAGAGGTACCGATAATTAGATATGTGATTATTACCCAGTTAAAAGTTCGCATTTTCCACTTTTTCCTGAAACGATAGACAATAAAATGATTAAATTCTTTTAAGGTTTTCTTTATGTATTAATTTTCCCGTGTTATCCACCAAGGTTTTAGTTTGGTTTTCAGTTACTACGGCTGATGCAAAACAGTTCCTTGTTTTGTCCTTTATTCCTTGTGTGCGAACATAAACTGTTTGTTCTTGTTCCGGGTTAGGGGCTGGTTCTCTGGAATGATTGTGGTATTTTAGGTTTTGCCTTTCTCATATAGAAAGGTTATGCAATCACTGTGAAAACCGACTTTTAAACCGAGGCCCGGAGGGCCGAGTGTCATATACCATTCGACTCAGTTCGTCGAGTACGCAAAATGTCTGTGTGTGTATGTGTGTGTGTGTGTGTGTGTGTGTGTGTGTGTGTGTGTGTGTGTGTGTGTGTGTGTGTATGTGTGTGTGTGTATGTGCGTATGTGTGTATGTAACGTTTTTTTGCACTAACTTTTCTCGGAGACGGCTGAACCGATTTTCACAAACTTAGATTCAAATGAAAGGTCTTGTGGTCCCATACAATATTCCTGAATATTATTTAAATCCGACTTCCGGTTCCGGAATTATAGGGTAAAATGTGCAGAAAATTGTGAAAATAAGTGCACTAACTTTTCTCAGAGATGGCTGAACCGATTTTCACAAACTTAGATTCAAATGAAAGGTCTTGAGGTCCCATACAAAATTCCTGAATATTATTTGGATCCGACTTCCGGTTCGAGAGTTATGGGGTAAAATGTGCAAAAAAAAGAAAACATGTGTTTTAACTTTTCTCATAGATGGCGCGACCGATTTTCACAAACTTAGGTTCAAATGAAAGGTCCTGTGGTCCCATACGTTATTCCTGAATTTCATGCGGATCCGACTTCCGGATCCGTAAATATAGGGTAAAGTGTGTTAAAAATTGTACACCATCACTGAAAATGGGTAAAAACCTTAAAAAATTTTCTAAATCGACCTCAAATCTTTTCCAATTTGATGGTTTTTATCAGTAGACGATCAAACAAACCGATTTCGGTTATACTTTTAAGAATTGAAAAAAAAATGTTTTTTTCCCTTTCTCATATAGAAAGGTTATGCAATCACTGTGAAAACCGACGTTTGAACCGAGGCCCGGAGGGCCGAGTGTCATATACCATTCGACTCAGTTCGTCGAGTACGCAAAATGTCTGTGTGTGTTTGTGTGTGTGTATGTGCGTATGTGTGTATGTAACATTTTTTGCGCTAACTTTATGGGGTAAAATGTGCAAAAAAATTAATATATGTGTTCTAACTTTTCTCATAGATGGCGCGACCGATTTTCACAAACTTAGGTTCAAATGAAAGGTCCTGTGGTTCCATACGTAATTCCTGAATTTCATCCGGATCCGACTTCCGGATCCGGAAATATAGGGTAAAGTGTGTTAAAAATTTTATACCATCACTGCAAAGAGCGAAAAACCGTAAAAAGTTTTCTAAATCGACCTCAAATCTTTTCCAATTGATAGTTTTTATCAGTAGACGGTCAAACAAATCTATTTCGATTATTCTTTTAAGAATCGAAGAAAAAAAATTTTGAAGAATACCACAGTATTATATATGATAGTTTGATTGATATGAGAAAGGCATCATTACACCACTAGGTGGATTAAAACAGGTTTTTGTATTCGTTTTGGATTGAGCTGTAATAATTTCTTCAAAGAATTTGTTTCTGTTCTCGAGCATTTTCTCCATGTCGAGTTCTCTGTCCTCTCCATCCTTTAACCCGAAGAATGCCTCACGCGGTTTGACTCCTATAGCAGAGTGGATAGTGTTGTTATATAAAGTGCATGCTATTCTGAAAATTTCTTTCTTTCTCAGGTCGTCGTAATTATTTCTAATGCATCGAAATATTTCGGCTAGGGTCGAATGAAACCTTTCGACTATTCCGTTGCTCAAACTATGATTAGGGGGAACAAAATGTATTGCAATGTTTCGGCTGTCTAACAAGCTGCGAATTTCTATAGACTTTAGTGCAGGTTCATTGTCACAAACCATACCATTAGGAGTACCGTACAAAGAAAATAATTTCGTTAAGCCCTTTTTTATGTCAACTATAGTTCTAGATTTTATGGGGATAATAGAATCAAATCTTGAAAACTTATCAACCGCAGAAATGAAGATCGTTGGTTGAGAGATGAAAAGATCTACATGGAATATTTCCCAAGGTTTATTTGATTCTGGAGTATTGGTCAGGTGAATCTGGTATGGGTGCCTTTCGTATTTGGCCTTGTTGCAGATGATGCATAGTTTTACAAATTGTTGGATTTTACGTTTCATTCTTGGGAAATGAAATCGTTTTGAAATTTGCTTGTTGTTTTCCCAGACTCCGCGATGAGCAAAATTGTGGGTTTGTTCTATCTTTAAATTTTGCTCCTCTGGAGTCCTTAGATCGTCTAGGATTTTCTGTGTAATATAAATTTTGAATGGTTTACCTCGGCTGAAATAATTATGATAAACTGTTTGTATTGTCCCGATCAGTCTCTCGGGGCACATAATGCAGTTAGTTCGTTTGGGGTCTATAAAGTCCTTAAAAAGTCTTATAAGGTATGGGACTCCGTACGATATTTTGGTAATGGTTCGTCTATGGATTCTTGGGAAGATTTCTTCGTATGCTTCTGATTCTTCTGTGCCAAAATTCAAGACTATTTGATTTGAGTAGTGATTCAAAGGGATTTCCGTGCATGGTATGAATTCCGTGTCATCCGTGTCGGCGGAGTGTACGGTTGCGTCATCGGAGAAGTTTTCTACTTCATTCACGTTTAATTCGTGATGCACTCTTGATAGTCCGTCTGCAACTACATTTTGTTTGCCGGGACGGTATCTAATTTCAAAATTGAATTGTTCCAAGTATAGTCGCCAGTGAATGAGCCTACTGTTGCTATCTTTCAAATTCATACTATACGTGAGTGGTTTGTGGTCCGTATATAAGATGAATCTACGTCCATATAGATAAGGGCGAAAATATTTACATCCCCAGACAATAGCTAGAAGTTCTTTCTCGATTGCTGAATAATTCTCTTCGGATTTATTCAGCGTTCTTGAGGCAAAAGCAATTGGTCGGTCACTACCAACTGCACCTTGAGATAGCACTGCACCTACTGCATAGTTTGATGCATCAGTGGTGAGAATAAATGGTTTATCGAATTCGGGATATTTAAGTATGTTACTACTTGTGAGGATAGCTTTTAGTTTTTCAAACGCTTTTACGAACTCATCCGAGTGTTTGACGGTTTCGCCTTTCCGTAATGCATTGGTTAAGGGTTTTGCAAGTCTTGCGAAATCTTTGATGAATTTCCGATAATAACCTATAACGCCGAGAAATCCTCTAAGCTGTTTTTCATTATTCGGAAGTGGCCAGTGTTTTATGATGTGAATCTTGTCGGGATTGGGTTTTACCCCATCGGTAGTAACTAGGTGGCCCAGGTCTTTATGAAGAAATTCGCTCTTGTCTAATTGAATTTTCATGTTAAATTTTGAAAGCGTTTCGAAAATTAGGCGAAGGTTGTCTAAATGTTCCTTCAAGCTAGTGGAAAACACTATAATGTCATCCATGTACACGAGGCAACGGATTCCAATATGTTTTCTAAGAATGTTGTCCATTACCCGTTGGAAGGTAGATGGAGCATTCCTCAAGCCAAAAGGCATTCTTAAGAATTCATAATGACCATTTTCTACTGTAAAGGCGGTTTTTTTGTATATCTTTCTCGTCGACTTCTATCTGGTGAAACCCAGAGGCAAGATCTAGCGTCGAAAAATACATGCAGCGTCCTAATTTGTCTAAGATATCCATGATGTTTGGAATGGGATACCAGTCTTCGGTCGTTTTATCGTTCAACTTGCGGTAATCTATGACTAAGCGCCATTTCTGAATACCAGAGGCATCTAATTTCTTTGGTACGACCCACACTGGGGAGGACCAAGGACTGTTTGATGGCCTTATAATTTGTTGTTTCAACATGTTATCTATCTGCTTCTGTACTTCTTCTCGATGACAGAAAGGGTAGCGATACGATTTACAGTGAGCTGGAAGGTCATCTTTCGTATTAATGCTGTGTTTAATTGCATTTGTGAAAGAAAGGCATTGTCCTTCCAAGTGAAACACGTCACGGTGATATGCAATCACTTTTAAAAGTTCAGTTTTTCCTCTAGATTAAGATGATCGGTACGAAATTGTTCAAATAACTGGGTTTTCGGTCTATTTTTTGGAAAGGATGGGTTTCCTGTTTCGAAATTTTTGTCGTGAATACGACTTACTTTACTATGGGGTGCCTTTTCAAAATTTACCCTCTGAGAGAGTGATAAGTTTTTGATCGTCAATATCTCTTGCTGTATCTAACGAATCAACATAATTTTTGCTACATGCCATCGGAAATATGATCACAATTTTATGATAAAATTTTCAGTTGTGTGGCATAATCTCAAATAGTTCAAAATTCAACTTTTCTGAAATGTTTGGTATAAACGAGTATCAAAGAGGATAATTCATATGGCGCGTTTGCCTTTCTCGTATTTTGAAAGCTCATAGCTCAGTGATCTGTGGAAGGATTTATATAATCTAACTACCAATAGAATCGAAATTTTTCAACTTAAACGTGTATAGCAAAAGCATTGAAGTATTTCAATAGTACACTATTGAAAAACCTATCTCATTTGACCCATGTCAACACCAGCCAATCAGAACGCGTTCTGAGGAAGAGAACAAAATAGCTGCTGCTGTACAACAAATCGTCCGAGAAAAATGTTCCGAAAAGTGGTGAATATTGCAGTGAGTTCCTCAATTTGGTCCTTCTGAATGCTAGGAACGAATCCCTACAGCATATTGATAGTTTCTTTCCATAAATTATGCAAATCCGAAATGAAATAATCGACATTAAAATTCTATATGCGGCTATTTTTATAGCCGTTAGGACGGCCCATTAGTGAAAAAGCTACAAACGAAATCACATAAAAGGAAATCTCTTAACAAAAATTCAATCAGTTTGGATTCAATCGCCACTGCGAGCAGATGTGTTTTGTGTCGTCTGCAAGCTTTCGACAAGAGCGATTACGTCACAGCTGCCAGTCATTAGCATTGGGAAAAAACAACGGTGGAGAGCATTGCACAATATCAGCCGTTGTAATGGCTCTAAAACTTTTCTAAAGAACTATTAGGATTTGTTGTTCGCAAATCGGAGGTAAATATCCTCAGTTTAGTGCAAATCTATAACAGTTTGGTTAGATTTATGCACTTTTCGCTGTGTGAAATTCACAGTAATCGAGATCAAGTGAAGCTTTCTTTGTTTTTGCGAAAAATGTGAAAAAGGGGAATGCGTGCATAATTCATACAATTGATATTCGGAAGTGTTAAGGAACATGTCAATTGTTTTCGTATTCACGACATCCAGTTATGTCTCTGACATTACCCACCCGCCTTTTTAACTGGATTTTGATTGGGTCTCTGACTGAAAATTTAGTTGGTGTATCTGTAAGGTTTGAGATTCGGAAGAATGCTCTATTATCTGAGGCATAGTATAGCCCAGAGTTAATAACTAGGTCTTGGTTTATTTCAATATCATTTTCCAGAAGAAAATCGCCTTCTGTGGTGTTGACTGGTAGATTAATTATCTTGCTCTCGTGCGCGTTAAGGTTTATGCAAGAGGTATCGGGATATTTCCTTGCCATTTGTATAATTCCGGCTGGAAGGCGTAGTTCATTCGAAAATGTGATAATTTCTGCTTTTAGATCTTTCAGAGACTGATATCCTATCAGTCCATCGAAAAATGGGTGGAATTTGAACAAGAGAAATGTTAGTGGTTTGGTATTGGGTATGTTCGGGAAAGGGTTGAAAACTACGAATTTATCTACTGTGTGTGTTCCGTTAATATTTCGCACTTTCCTCGGCTGTGTAAATCGGCATTTGTCGTAGTTTGAATGTTTCGGGTCTAAATAATTTTTATTTGCTCCGGTATCGATTAGGAAATTTAAAAACTTTCCTGTTGATGTCCGAAGTTTTACATATGGAATAAAGTTGTTTAGGTTGGATGTAAAGTTTTTTCCGTTAAACGAAAATTTAACTTTAAGAAATAGGTTCATCGGTGTTCTTATCTATCTGTTGTTGAGGTTCAGTATAGTTCTGCATATCCGGTTCGTTAGCTTGTTGCTGGTTGTCCGGTATGTTATAATGATCGAGGTCATATGAATAGTCATAAGGTTGATCTTGATTAATTAAATTTTGTTCTTCGTCTACTTGTAACTGGTAGTTTGGTCCAAGAGTTGCTCTTGGTGGGTGTGTACGATTCATGTAATTTACTTGGTGGCTTCGAATGGAAGGGTCGACTTCCATGGGGACAGGTTTTGAAGATTGTTGGTTGAATTGAGATGGCCGGAATTGTCTTGCCGGTTGTGGCGGTAGAGATTTGAAATGTTGCATATTGGGTGTTCTATATTGGGGGAAAGACTGTGGGGGTCGAAACTGGGAGTACATTTGCGTGGGTCGCGTTTGTTGAAACCCAGGAGGTGGTCTCATGGGTATTCTCGGTATTAGCGCCGGTGCTCTTAGTGGAGGTGGTGGAGTGAATGTGTTAGGTTTGTTGAAGTTTCTTCCGCGATTATAGTTCGCTTCTTCGAGACATAATCTCAAAGCCTCTTTCGTTGTTGTTGGAGCTTGTGCTCTGATGATCGGCCCGAGGGGTTCTCTTAGGCCTCCTAGGAAGACTTTCAAACCCATCTCTTGGTACAATCTGTTCTTTGCTTCTCTCACTTCACTATTATTATTGCTTAAATTAAGCAGATTCACTAGGAGAGATACAAGATGTGAAACTTTCCCGTAAAATTCTTCTACTGTTGAGGTCTGTTCCAAACGAAACAAGTCTCTGGTTAGACAAACCTCGTCTCGCCTGTCACTGTAGTGGGTAATGAGATTGTTTTTTATTTCTTCCCACTCGAGATTTGTGCCATAGAGTTCTAGCACATTATCGGCGTCTCCGTGGATCTTTGCGCGAATTACTTGTATCCAAACGCTATAAACAGCTGTGCCTCTCGCGTTTCCGAGTATCGGCATCAGATTATCTATACTTTTAATAAAACTATGCAATTTGATTGGATTGCCATCAAAGGATGGCAAATCCTTAATGATTTGTGGAGTCTGCAGGGTTTTCAAAATACCCTCGACTCCAGTCACATTATTAGTAACTTGCATGCGCGCGGCGTTGGCAGAAGCCTGAGCTGCCTGCACCGCCTCCGCAGCTCCTATGGCTTCCAAATGCATCCGCTCAATTTGTTCTTCTTTGTCCTGCAATAAATTTTGCAGGTCTAATATTTGAGCTTGTAGATGCTCCATTTTTTCACTATCACTTCCGGTATGTTAAATTAGTGTTGCTTAAATTGAGTTTATTTAGATATTATTTTCTTTTATTTTTATGTTAGTTTAAACACTTTTGTGATATTTAGAGTTTTTCTTACGGTTCCACCCTGGTGGCCCGGGATCCACTCTCTGAATTAGTAAGGATTATGTTTTTGGTATCGAGACAAGGCTTTTATTTTTTTCTAGAAAGCTCTTGTCCGTCTTTAATTGTTAATTAATAATGTAAAATTACTTACAATTGTCGATGTTCTCTCGAGCTTGTAGTAACGTATGGTCCTTGCTGTGTTCGGCTGCAGGTGGTCTTCTAATCCGCGATATGCACTCGCGAACGACTAAGTCCCGAAAACAATTACTACTTCGCGAACACTTCAAGCAACTATCCTACCGACTGCGCCAATTAATAGCCCCATTGGGGATTTCGGATTTTTAAAAAATAATAATTAAACTGCACACTGTGGAGGTAAGAACTAGACTGATTTATTTATTCTATATCGACTGCACGATGGCCCTGGCTTTCCCTAAAACTGCTGATCCTGCATTTGACGATGGTCTGCTGGTCACGTTGTCCGCCCTGATGGTCGGTGTTTCCAAGTATCCATGCGTCGAAAGTGCTGGTCTAGAATAAGGCTGGTTCGATGTCGTGGCATATCGTATAGCAGGTGTTGGTGTGGTAGACTCGATAGATGACCCTTTGGTCACAATTGTTGGCGTTGCAGATTTGTCGTTAATTCCTATACGGACGCAAATTTACTATACGAACGGATCACAGACCGTTAGTATTTCTATTTAATATGAAAAACCCAACCTCCAAATTAACTAGAATGAGGTTAGATTTAGAGGAATTTGAATTTTATATAGAATATATCCAAGGTAAAAGCAACGGTGCAGCCGATGCGTTATCACGCATAATAATGTCCTCAGATGAATTAAAGGCAAACAGTATTTTGATGGGTAATACAAGGTCAATGTCAAGAAAACAAGAACTAATAAAAAGGGAGAAAGAACAGGATAAACTAAATAATACCAAAAATACTAATTATAAGAATAACTTAAGTAATAATCCTTGCATCAACAATGAGCCTGATCAACTCTCTGTTTATTCAACAGAAACCCCTAGCGAAGTAAGAAACTTATTGAAAATGAGGTGTTTTTTCGAAAACAACCACATTATAATTGATACATATCAAGGTATACAAAAACAAAAACCGATGCATCGTGTAATTACAGAAATAAGAGATATTAGACAAACACTCGTGTTTGCAATCTCCAAATATGAAGAAGAAATGAGAAAATTAAAAGTTAGCAGAGTAGCAATCTCTTGCAATGATAAAATATTTGAAATGGTACCTATGGAAATGTTTAAAGGTCTCGTCCTAAAAACAATTAAAACATTACAAATTATTATCTATAAACCACCGAAGTTTATTAGTAAACCTCAGGAAATACAAACAATATTAAAGAATCACCATGAATTACCAACAGGAGGACACATCGGACAAAACAGATTGTACCTCAAATTAAGAGAAATATACACATGGAAATTTATGAAAAGTTCAATTGCTAATTTCATCAAGGCCTGTGAAATTTTCAAAAAGAACAAAATTATTAAACATACTAAAGAAAAATTACAAATTACTAATACACCTAACAAACCATTTGAAGTAGTGACAATCGATACGGTTGGATCATTACCCAAAACGATCCATAATAATAGATACGCTGTAAGCATACAGTGTGAACTAACCAAATACGTTGTATATATACCTATTCCAACCAAAGAAGCTAACATCGTAGCTAAAGCGTTAGTAGAAAATTTCATTTTAACTTACGGTAAATTTATTGAGTTAAAAACCGACAGAGGAACCGAATATAAAAACGGGGTTCTAGAACAAATTTGCAAATTGTTAAAAATTAAACAAACCTTTTCGACAGCTTATCATCCTCAGACAATTGGTTCTTTGGAAAGAAATCACAGATGTCTCAACGAGTTTCTGCGATCTTTTATCAACGAACATCAATCTGACTGGGATGATTGGTTACAATACTATGCATTTTCATATAACACAACACCACACTCAGATCATGGGTATACACCCTACGAACTAGTTTTCGGCGTAAAAGCCAGACTACCACAAGAAATTTATCCAGACAAAATTGAACCGATATATAATTTCGACATGTACAATAAAGAATTACAATACCGACTACACAAATCACACGAAATAGCAAACAAACATTTAATACACCAAAAAGAATTCAGAAAATCAACAACAGATCACCTATGCAATCCGATAGAAATACAATTGAACGACATAGTGTATCTACAAAACGAAAATAGACGCAAGTTAGATCCATTTTATATTGGTCCATTTAAAGTTACACAACTTCAAGATTCAAATTGCGAAATACAAAATTTACAATCAAAAGAAAAAACCATTGTTCACAAAAATAGACTCATCAAAGCATAAAATACAAAATTGTAACATCAAACTTCTAGAAATAAGATTCAGATACCGAGCTTAACACCACGTAAAACAAAAAAAAAGAGAGAAAAATCAAAAAATAATTGCCGTGGGCGTAAGTGAAGTTTTACTCAGTTTCTCTGAGAAAAACTGTAAAATTCGGTTATTTTAGTTATAAGAAAACTCTGTAATATACATTAAAATTGTTAGGGAGTTCGAACGCAACAGTAAACTAATCCCATGAAGCACTACAGAATGATTTCCCTTCGTTACATCATTCTTCCAAAAGGGGGATGATGTGATATGAGCATTTAAGACTAAACCTTTCTCACACCCCAGACCACACGCACTTGACAAATTTCCAAAAAAACACGTACTCGACAAATTTCCACTCGACACCATTCCAAGAAAACCCAAAATGCCTACACAAAACAAACACATTACCTACATGAAGGCAATTTACGCTGACCCAAAGAAAAGAGCTACATAGACATAAATTTCGGCAAGCGAAATGAGGAAAGCATTAAGTTACACACCAGTGAATTGAAAACAAACAGACCTGACCTACTGTGACACTTCCCCTTCATGCCCTCTTGACACCCTCATGCCCGCAATTGAATACCAACCGACAAGAACTAGAACGACAAGTAACTCAAGAACACACACTAACTCAAACCGACACTCACGAGAATAACCCAACATGCTATCGCCCTCTCCTCTCCGTATCACACCCGCTCACTCTCATCAAGAAGCTTATTTCCTCTCTTACTCACAAATTATCCAATGGCCGACGCGATACAAATGATCCCATTGGCTAAATCTGACTTTCAATGCGCGTTCTAACTCCTCCCACCTAGAGTAAATAGTAAATAGAATTAACCAGCTAGATCAGGAGAGAATAGAGTATAAAATAAGAAAACGATAAAATAAATGAACATTCTTAATCGCAAGATAAGACAGTTAGTTATTCTGTTTAAAATATAAAATCAGACAGACCCTTCAATGCTGTATTGAAAGGCTTATCAAATGATGAAAGAACTGATGAAATTAAAAACGAACTAAAAGAACTGCTTGGTTTTGCCCCTTTCCAAGTAATACTTAAAACTTGTTTTAATCCACCTAGTGGTGTAAAGATGCCTTTCTCTTATATAAAAAGGCGGGTGGGTAATGTCAGAGACATAACTGGATTTCGTGAATACGAAAACAACTGATATGTTCCTTAACACTACCGAATATCAATTAGTTGATCAATTGTATGAATTATGCAAGTATTCCCCTTTTCACATTTTTCACAAAAACAAAGAAGACTTCACTTGATCTCGATTACTGTGAATTTCACACAGCGAAAAGTGCACAAATCTAAACAAACCGTTCTAGATTTGCACTAAAATGAGGATATTTACCTTCGATTTGCGAACAAGAAATCCTAATAGCTCTTTAGAAAACTTTTAGAGCCGCTAGAACGGCTGATTTTGTGTGATGCTCTCCACCGTTGCCCTCTTTTCGTTGTTTTTTTCACAAATGCAAACAACTGGCATCAATGACGTAATCGCTCTTGTCGGAACCGAAACTAGCTTTGCAAACGACACAAAATACATCTGCTAGCAGTGGCGATAGAATCCAAACTGATCCAATTTTTGTTAAGAGGTTTCTTTTTACGTGATTTCGTTTGTAACTTTTTCACTAATGTGCGGTTTAAATGGCTATAAAAATAGCCGCATACAGAATTTTAATATCGATTATTTCATTTTCGATTTGCATTTCATTGGAAGAAACTATCAGGATGCTGTACGGGATTCATTTCTGCCTTTCAGAAGGACCAAATTGTGAAACTCACTACAATATTAAGCACTGTTCGGAACATGTTTCTCGAACGATTTGTTGTACAGCAACGGATATTTTGTTCTATTCTTCAGAACGCGTTCTGATTGGCTGGTGTTGACATGAATCAAATGAGACAGGTTTTTCAATAGTGTACTATTGAAATACTTCAATGCTTTTGCTATACACGTTTAAGTTGAAAAATTTCGATTCTATTGGTAGTTAAATTATATAAATCCTTTCACAGATCACTGAGCTATGAGCTTTCAAAATACGAGAAAGGCAAACGCGCCTTATGAATTATCCTCTTTGATACTCGTTTATACCAAACATTTCAGAAAAGTAATTTTGAATTATTTAAGATTATGTCACAAAACTGAAAATTTTATCATTAAATTGAGATCATATTTCCGATAGCATGTAGCAAAAATTATGTTGATTTGTTCGATACAACAAGAGATATTCACGATTAAAAAAGGGGGTGGGTAATGTCATGAGACATAACCGGAAGATGTGAAAACGAATAAAATTTATGGTTCTGGACATGAAGTTTTAAAGCCGAATGCTAGGGCTGAATTCCTAAAGTAAATTTTGATGCTAGAATCTTTAACTGAATTCTGGATCTGAACTCGGAAACTGAATATTGGATCTGGATTCTAGTTTTTAGCTAAATTCTAGTTACCTGATATCTAGGAGGTCTTCTGTATGTGGAACTGAATTCGGTATCTGTGTTATGAAACTGATTTCCAAACCTAGATTCAGGAAGTGAATTCAGAAAAATGAATTCTAGAAAAAGTTGATTCTGAATTTGAAAATAGTTACGAAATTCCGGTTCAGGATACAATTTTCAAATTCGAATCCAGAACTCTGTGAGTCCAGAAAATTTTCAGAATCTAGTTTCTGAATTCAATTACACTTTTAGAACTGTGGAACTGAGTTTTGAAACCAAATTCTTAACCAAAATTGCATTCTGGATCTAAATTCTGGAATGCATACTGATATATATTTTCAAATGTAATTCTGGAAATATCACTGAATTGCGGAACTGAACCTTAATTTCAGTTCCAGAATTCAGTTTAAAAATTCAGATTCAAGTCCAGAAGTCATTTCCGAAATTTAGTTGCAAAGTACAGGTCTACAATAAACATCCTGATCTCAATTTTCAGAATCCAGTTGCGAAATCCAGGCTTCGAATCAAGTTTTTAAATTCGATTTCAATACCAGAATTCTGTAACGCAATTATGGCCTTCCATCCTAAACGAGGAACTGAATTTTAGATCTGGATTCTGGTGATGAAGAAAATCTGGGTTTGGATTCTGAAACTGAAGTTCAGAACTGGAGTCTAGAATCGGATTCTGGCTCTGATTATGGTCTGAAAGAGCCAACTATGAGAGCTAGAATTAATTAAACATTAAATCTAATCTTTACTAATCAAACATTTAAGAAAATTTTTAATTCGAGTTCTTTGTGAAAATTCCACCACAGATTGCTGATCATATCTTCGAATAACGTGGAGAAAAAAATGTTGTTACGTTCACGTAAAAAAATCAAGAAAAGTATACGAAAATATTCTAATTTAAATCTATCTGTAAACCTTCACTAAACTGATTATTTTCACATCCGCTTTGCATATTTCAACAGATTATTAATTCTAATAGTTCTTTCTTAAACATTTATAGCTCTCGAAAGGGCTTATTTGTAGAATTTTTTACGGTCGTTGTTCACTTTGCGGTATGCTAATACCGCAACTGGAACTGAGCTGTGGATCTGAATCAACCAAAACGATGCACTTGCTGTAGTTCGTGCTCAGTCAACTGCGTCAACCTCAAATCCGTCGTCCCAGGTACGAGAAAGGCAAACATGCGTCATGAGATGATACTCGCAGATACCGTACATTTTAGAAAACTTTGATTTTGAAATATTTGTGGTAATGCCATACAACAGGAAATTTCATCATAGAATGCTGATCATATTTCCGAAGCCAGGTAGCAAAAATTATGTTGATTCGTTAGATACAACAAGAGATATTCACAATCAAAAACTTATCACTCTCTCAAAGGGTAAATTTTGAAAAGGCGACCCATAGTAAAGTAAGTCTTATCCACGACAAAACTGTGGTATTATAATCAAAATGATTCTCTTCGATATTTGAAAGAAACCAAGGGATTATTTATGCATTAACTAGTATAACATGAAGAATGAAACAGCTCTCTGATCGGTTAGGCCATCCATTAGAAAACGAAGTGGGTTCACTATTACATGTACTTCCAGCACCATAACCTGAGAACCGGTATAATCGAAGTCGGTTCGTACGGTCACCAACTAACATGACGTACAAACTCAACTAGTTTCTATTAAAACTTTGAAGATTTGAACGACAACTTTGAACGACGATTGAAATTTTCGTTGTATTCAAAAATATGCAGTAATTTTTGACGAACCATAAGACCTTTCATTTGGCTCTAAGATTTGGAATAAAGGTTTTGAGTCCAGTTTAGAGTTTTTTACAATTTTTGTTTCGCCTGTTTAAGTGACAGTGTTGTGGAAATCGGTCAAACCATCGCTGAGAAAAGTGAGTGATATCTATTTTTAATATATGACCACTACTTCCGGTACTTCCGTAAACGGAGACCGGGAACCAGAATAGCCGAAATCAGTTTGTTTAGTTGGCTACTGATAATGGCTATCGATTTGTGTAGTTTTGAGACCAGTTTCGAATTTTTTAACGTATTTTGTTTCGCCGGTTTAAGTGACGGTGTACAATATTGAACACACTTTACCCTATATCTACGGAACCAGAAGCAGGATCCGGATGAAATTCAAGAATTTCTTATGAGACCGTGAGACCTTTCATTTAAATCTATCCATCTCTGAGAAAACCTAGTGAGATTATTTGACACATACACACACAGACATTACTCAACTCGATGAGCTGAGTCATCCGGGCCAATTTTTGTCGCGAATACGACTTACTTTACTAAGGGGTGCCTTTTCAAAATTAGCCATATGGAAGAATGGGCAGAACTTTATCGTGAATATCTCGACTTATATTAATGGTAGCAACATAATTCTTTCACCATTTCATCAAAAATATAATCCGGAATTTACTATAATATTTTGAACAGTGTAAGATAACAACAAACAACTCAAAAATGCGGAAAACTCTTTATTTTTGCTTGGGTTTTTCGCGCAAGGACGACGATTTTGAGATAGTCAGGCACATATCTTCAACTGAATGCGTATAAAAGGGGAACCGTGGTGAAAATCGTGCGTTCGATGGAAGCAGACGTCGTGGGAGTTAATCCTTCAACCAGCAGCGACGGAGAGAGCACCTTCTGCGTGGTTAAAACCTCAAACGCTCAGGTCGCATCTCTCATTCGCTTGCTGGCTATCAAGGCGTGAAGACTACCATCGCGAGAGTTAAACCATCAACCAGCAGCGACGGAGAGTGCACCTTCTGCGTGGTTAAAACCTCAAACGCTCAGGTCGCGGGAGTTAAACCTTCAACCAGCAGCGACGGAGAGTGCACCTTCTGCGTGGTTAAAACCTCAAACGCTCAGGTCGCGGGAGTTAAACCTTCAACCAGCAGCGACGGAGAGAGCACCTTCTGCGTGGTTAAAACCTCAAACGCTCAGGTAGCAACTCTCATTCGCTTGCTGGTCATCAAGGCGAGAAGACTGCCACCGCGGGAGTTAAACCTTTAACCAGCAGCGACGGAGAGAGCACCTTCTGCGTGGTTAAAACCTCAAACGATAAGGTTTAGAATTCAGAGCCTGCGTGCTGAAACTGGATTCTGGAACTGCATTTCGGAACTGAAATTGCAGTTCTAGAATTGAAACTGAATTCTGAGTCTGTTGTTGGTTTTAAATTTAGTTCTTGAACTCAGGGTCCAGTTCTTTATTCTAGACTTCTTCTATTCGGTTCTTTTTAGAACCATAATAATACTCCTAAAGAATTATGCGGAAATTTACTTTACTGTACTCTATACAACCCATTCTGGTAGTCATGGCGAAAAGTCGTCTTCAAGTTTCAGAGCTTAGTTCCGGAATATGGGTTTAGAATTCAGAGTCTGCGTGCTAAACTAACTCAACTCGTCACTCTCCATCACGAACGCTTTCATAAAAAGTTCTTGTCAGAGCCACCATTATTTTATTATAAAGAACTATACTGCTTATTTCATAATATTTAATTGCGTTTCAGAATGTTTAATGTAACTAATCTGTAGTTTAGTCTAAGTGCATCGTTTAAATTTCTAGTAATAAAAGAGGGGAAAGTTGCACAATTCAAACAATCGATAAACTACCAATTCGAATTCGGAAGCATAAATAAAGCGTTTCATATTCGTATTCACGACATCCAGTTATGTCTCTGGCATTACACACCCGTACTTCTACTAGTCGGTTTTTCAAGTGATTTAATAACCTTTCTTAATTAGAAAGGCAAAAAGAGCGAATGGTACTTCTACTTCTAATCTTCTTCTCATGGCAGTTACACTAGCGTAACAGGTAGACATCTACCTACCAATATTCCTTCAATGCCATTTGTATTTTTTAAACGAAGTCATCTTAGGCGATATAACAGAAAATAAAATTATCACCTCAAAGATCTAATTTTTCGAATGATCATCCGAATGAATTCGACTTCATCACTTTTTGGAGCATTTCAAGTTGGATGGCAATTTACAAATAATATTATAACGAATTAATAATTTAACAGTGATGTTAAATAATTATTTGAATATTTCAAATTGGAATGCTCGATCTTTAAAATCAAGAGAAGATGAATTTTATAATTTTTTCAAAGTTCACAAAATTAATATTATCATTGTGACAGAAAGATTTCTTAAACCAGAGGTGGAGTTGCCATTTTTGTCCAACGGCAAATTAAACATCGAATTTTACCTTCTTTCTATACTAAAATTATTGAAAGCTTCAGTGAACAATTAAATTTCTTTAAAGGTGAATTGCTAAAACTCGCAAGATAACGACCGGGGAATAAAAGGGGACTTAAATGCAAAGCATGTCCAGTGGAATTGTAGGTAAAATAACAGTAATGGTAAATTACTACATAACCAACTCTCAGCGGTTTACTTCACAGTTCTTAATCCCAGTAATCCGCCTTGCTTCTTGCTTCAACTATTTTCAGTTTTGATTTCCCGGGCTTGGATATCACAGCATTGTATTCAGTTCCTAAATTGCTTTCAATGTTTTTTTTTTTCACTGATTGAATGTCTTCTTCTGCTGCGCACTCAACAATAATCGAGCCATCTTTACCATTTTTAAACTTACTAATTTTATGTGTTCTTGGATCTAAACTACCCTTCAAAATCTTCCTCGTGTCATCACTCGTTTGCGAAGACACGACTGGTTTGATCATAATAACCGAGCGAGTCTTACGATTTCTATCGCTCTTCGTTCTGTTTCTAGATAATTTCTAAGATAGAACGTCCGCGTATGACTTTTTGTTATTTCTATCAAATACTTCGTCATTACTTTCATTATCAATATTCTTATCAAGTGGTTCATCATCAGTATTTGAAATAACTTTTTTTTTGTCTGGGTTTTCCATCCGACTCCGAATGAGCCTTCCTATTTGCAACACTTTTCTTTCTATTCATTACGACCAAATCATTATTATTTTGCTGATTGTTCAAAATCAATAAACTTTTCAAATTGTCCAACTTTTTGGCCACACTGTTTTCTATGCAGGCCATTTTGCTCTCCAGAGCATCATTGGAAGATCTGATTTGTCTATCGATTCCCTTTTCTATCGCGATAATAATGTGTTCCTCTATGCTCTCCCGCACACCAGCAAACGAATCAGTGATGAATTTAATTTTTGCATCTACTTCTCAATGTCACTAATGAGCGAAACAACATCATTCTTTGGCATCACATTAGCCATCGCGGCACCTTCCAAGCAATCAGCACATTTAAACAAAAGCGCAGGTGTATCTGAAACCAAACCGTTCGTGGCTCTCGTAAGCCCTGTACATTACCTGGCGATTACATCATTCTCGCAATCTGAACATGCAATTCTAATATTCGATATGGTTATTTTTTCATTACACTTCACACATTCACCCATCTTTCATGCACAAACCAAACCGGCCCGACACACAGCTGGGGGAGAAATTAAAGCAAAGTGAACCATGCAAAAACAATAGACAATGCATTCAATATACCACGGTACGACGGATCTTGGATTGAGCGATCGCCGCACGGCGATTATTGACACAATTTACAGCACAAAATAGAGGTATTTACAAAACACTTTCTACTTGTCTGTTGGGCAGAACTTTGTCGCGAATATGTCTTGATGTACTTAAACCAACGACATAATTTTTTCTACAAGCTATCGGAAATATATTCAGCAATTTGTGAATAAATTTTCAACAGCGTGAGAAAACCATAAATAATTGAAAAACAAAGTTTTCGAAAACTGTTGGAAATAATGAGGAAAATTCATCACGCTTGCTTGCCTTTTTCGCACCCGGACGACGGTTTTGAGGTAGTCAGTTCCGATTATCTACTGGACGAGTATACAAGGTAAAATTTGACTGAAAATCATTTCCATTCGTCATCTAACACTCGATGTGGATAGACGAATAACCTACTACGACTAATTTCGATTTTGTTTTATCTTTTGTTCGCAGCTGTCTACCTACCCAGGCTATGGGTAAAACGCGCCATATATCCGAGAAGGATCCAAAGGATACTAAGCGTCTGAAGCCAAGTGATGTACAGGTAAACGACCGTTTGCTGAGTAACAACCAATACGCTGATCTGCCAGTTGATGTCTAAGAGGAACTGCAGAAGAAGGAGAAAATGCCGCCTTTCTACCTGAAGGGCTTCCCACCGACTCTACGCTCTGATTTCAACACGCTGATCAGCAAAGCAACAATTAGTTTATGTACTGAAGGCTACAAAATAACTGTTCCGGCTTTGAACGACTACAAAGCAGTGGAATGTTATATGAAGCAAACAAAAGCGGAATACTTCACACACGATATTGCCGCCAACAAACCTAAGAAGGTTGTAATTCGAGGACTACCCGACATGATGGAAGCCGAACTAAAGCAGGCACTGCCGGGGACTAGACTAAAGCCTGTGATGGCGTTTAAAATGAAACGACACAACAAGGACAAAAAGCATCGAGATCAACTGTACTTGGTTCATCTGGAGAAGGGCTCCATAACCATGAATCAACTGAAAACGATAAAATCGTTATTCCATATAATCATCGAATGGCAAAAGTATAAACCGTTACATCGGGAGGTCACACAATCCACGAATTGTTTGAACTGCGGCCATGGAGCGAAGAATTGCCACATGAAAAGTCGGTGCGGAATGGCAACCATCTATCTACTAGCAAATCGTGTCCCAAACGTGCTGAGTTTGTTTGCGAAAGTACTTTCGTCTAGATGAGATGTTCAACTACGAAGTGAAAATGTTCCTCATTCCTTTTTATTGGCAGCGGTTGCTATGAATATTTGTTTTGTTGGAAACACATCGAAACTGCGTGCCATCTTAAGCAGTTTTTAGTTTAGTTTTCGAATCTTCATGGTGACATGTAGCATATTTAAAATTAAAATAAATCTATATAGTTAAGAAGTAAAGTGTAGTATTTTTAAATTCAGTTCACAACGATTCAATGACGGTTGAAAACAGACATTTGTTCCTTCGAACCGGATGAGATCCGGAGTACAAGTTTAAAAATAATGCGTGGAATCGAAAAGCAATAAGCTCAAAATGTTATAAAAAGACTAAACAGTTTTCCGATGAGGCGAGCTGTACTCGATCATTCTACCACGGAAGACGATGAAGAGACCAAATTAGATCAGGATTCAGTATTTTCAACTCCAAAGTGTGCGAAAAGTGGAAAAATGGCGGAACTAAAATTGTCAATTTTCAAACGTGCAACAGTGAAGGGAAAATTGACGAGAATTCAAAGTGCAATATCTACAGTTCAGCTTCGCGTTTATTCAAAAAATGGAAAGCGAAAATTTGCTCTGGTGACACGGACCTGAATTTTTAAAACAAGAACACTATTACGATCCAGAATTTTCTTCGATTCAGGAATTGGATATTCCTGAGTTAAAGGTATTATTGGCGACTACGAGGAGGATTGAAATTTTACCGGTCTTCGAAAGGTTCAATAACTTGGGTAAGCTTCAACGTGTTATTACATATGTGCAGAGATTCATTCGCAATTGCAAACGCAAGCCGACAAAGCAATTCAAAACGACAGCATATTCGAGTGTTTCTGAAATGCAAGCTGCTATGAAATGTATTGTTCGTGTAATTCAGAATATGGAATTATCAGACGAAATTTACCGTATTGAAAGGGGACAACCACTGCGTCGATTGGCTAATCTTGGTCCTTTTCTTGATGATAATCATTTATTGCGTGTAAGCGGTCGGTTGCAGAAGTCGGTCCTACCATTCGAGACTAAACATCCACTTAGTTTAGTTTTTAGTTTAGTTCGAATCTTCATGAAGACATGTACCATATTTAGAATTAAAATAAGTCTATATAGTTAAGAAGTAAAGTGTAGTATTTTCTAATTCATACAGTACAACGATTCAATGACAATTGAAATCGGACAGAGTTCACAAAAATTCGACAACAGGTAAACAATCAACGCGCAAGAATGTTCCAAGGATGAAATTAATTTTCCACGGCTTCCACCGAAGCGGGATATTCCAAATTTGCCGCCACTTCCTCGCAGCAATCCAAAAGATTCAGCCGCTAGATCACGAAAAGAATCTTCCTCGAAAATCCCTCCTGGATGGGGCAATAATCAACCACAAACAAAGGATGACTCTGATGACTAATAAGCAGGGAATACTCTGCTGAACAATTGATCGTCATTTTTGAAACAATGACAACAAACTACGAAACTGCAGAACGCAGTTAGATCAAATCAACGCCTTAGGTAAATTCATCATCGATAATGCAATATAATGAGTTGATTGTAGTAAATTGGAATTGGAATTTGCTTGCTCATTCAGGAGCTGAATTGTACGAATTTCTTCAAGAGAAGAATGCCGATATTGCTATTTTAACTGAAACTTATCTTAAACCTGAAATTTCTATTTTTATTCCAACTACAGAATTCACAGGCCCGACAGGACAACTACCAGAGGAGAGAAACAAAAGACAGAATCGAAACGGATACGTACTTGCCGAAGATAACGAAGCTGGACAGTACAACATCCTCGCTCCGGATCAACCAACGCGACTTTCCAGATCGGTAGTTCATTCCATTTTGGATATATTCATCAGCAACATCGCCATAGACAGCTCTCCGGTTGTCTTCAACGAGCTCTCTTTCGAAAAACTTTCGATTAATATTGACATTAAGATCTTCACCAGAAACAGTGCCTATTCAACCTCGGAGGAACTATTATCGCACCGACTGGGTCCAATTTCAACAAATCGCCAATCAACTTATTAATATCGATTTGCCACTTGATTCTCCGACGGAAATCGATGCGAGTTTCTTGGAACTTCCAGCAAAGGCTTCGATAAATTCTCTCACATTCAAAGCCCTTCTGGTCCTTAACGAAGGTGCTTGAGAAAAAACCGAAGCCTATTCCTCCTCTGATGTCACTCCAGGATGCAGCTGAAGGAATACCTTTAATCACACCAGTAGAGAAGGCAAATGCACTAGGCCAGCAGTTTGTGTGTTCTCACAATTTAGGACTCAACATTGTTAGTCTACATGAAAGAGCCGTTGATTAGAGTGTAGCTGAGATTGACCAATTAGACAGCTTAGTTCCTGAGGAAAGTAGAGTCACTTCAAAAATATGAAGGCCCCCGGTTTCGACAACACATTCAACATTGAGCTGAAACACTTGAGTATTCGCTCATTTGTTTTCTTAGCTAAAATTTTTAACAGGTGCTGGGAGCTTGGCAAGTTCCCATCAATGTGGAAGTTAGCTAAAGTTCCATCATACACCAACTCCTAAGGGTTAACAACGTCATCCAGCAAAACAAATCAGTGTCAAAAACGACTGCCATGGCAATATATGATATTGAAAAGGCATTCGAAAATAACGCACTTAATAACGGATGGACGGATTTACATGATTCTTTTTTTGTTTGATCAGTTTTTACTCCCACCGGGTTCGTACATCAAAAAATATGAAAACTTGCCGAAAAAGTGGGAAAAATCTATAAAGTTGTTTTGTATGGACAATGGAGCTTTCCACTGAAAAAGTCGCCAATGATTGCTAGATCATCGATAGGTGTTTGGCGCATAACGAGTTGCATAAGTGATTGGCCGTCGAAGAAAGGAATACTAGATCGTTGAACAAATTGTTTGGCGCGCAACGAGATGTTTTGTGTGGAGATTTCACATGCATACTTGATTCATGTTATTTGTCATTTCGAGTCACGTACTCAATTGGATATCACAATTATTGCTTGCCAAATGACTCAATTACAAAATGCATATGAATGTTCTACAAAACCGCTGAAGGCAGGAGAAAAAGCTCTGATACCGTTTACCAGTTGAACAATTGTGTGTAATGGAGTTAGATAAATAATATTGGTCATCGTGAGCGCGAGTTTAACAAATCAGAAAAGTTTTGCTTGAATCAATGAAAAGATTGTTCTGTAGAAGCGCTAATGTCAAACTAATAGATTTTCCTTGCTTTCTAATGATTTAGCGCACATATTAAGTGGCCATTAGATATCAATGTTCAATATGATTGTCATAATGGATTTATACTGATTCATATTCTGAGAAGAATGTTCAAATTGGCAAGATCAATATCAAATTAAAATTTAGGTGACGTCTCTCTAAGCAACCAAAGCTCCACGGTACTTGACAGACCCGTGTGGGGCTTCAAGAGAGGGTTCAAGGGAGGGTTCAAGGGAGGGTTCAAAAGAAGAGAAGCAGGTGTTCAAGAGGGGGAGGTTCAAGGAGGGTGGAGATTCAAAGGTGGGGAAGGCGCACAAATTTGAAGGAAAAGTCAAGTTATTGGCACTTTTATATAATAAGTACTCTATTGTTTATGGAACCTAATGTTAAAAAATCTTCCATTGGGTGGAGGGAGGGTGGTGCAGTTTTTAAAACCTCTAAAATCCCCCCTACGCACGGGCCTGGTACCTGAACAATATCCACTTTATTAGAGACCTAAAGTACGCATGGCTCATTTTGGCAACTTGAATATACAGGACAAGTTCTGAGAAAACTTTCTCGGTGCTTAACCCTCAGGGTACGGACTATAAAAAAGTTACGTTCAGTACGGACAGGGTTAGCCTAACCCGGCGACTTTGATTGGGTGTATATCGAGCTGTACTTTGTCAATTTGAATAATTTTTTTTTTATTTTGTGTGAAATTGTCTCAAAAATATAATAGAGTTGTCAGATTAATCATTTAACTGATTGAAAAAAAATTATAGTGAAAAATGTGAACGGGTCTTGTATTTTTTTTGTAAAAAACGTTCTTTTTTTCAAAATGCTGTAACTTTTTGAAAAAAAAAATATTAACATTGTATAACTCGCATTTGAAAGGTGAAAAGTAGTTCTTACAAATGTTCATAACGGTTTTTTGATTTATTCCAAAAACTATATTTTTTTTGGGCCTCTAATAGTGTGTACCTATAAGTTTTCCCCCCCCTGGTCCGGACCCCCCTCACCGACGTCTCTTCGTATGGCGCTTCTTTCAAATTTCGCTCGGGTTACGGTAACCCAGTCCGTACCCTGAGGGTTAAAAACTGTACAAGAATTTGCTTCAAAATTTATTCTGTTGCGTTGGGTGAACATTCAAGTATGAGTAATTGATATTGTATGAGTATGAGTAAGTGATATTGCTTTTTGGAGCTAAAGCGAATATGTGTCAAATTCCGTTGATTGTAGGATAAGTAATCAGAAAAATAATGAAGATAAACATTAACTACTTAGTCGTTTAGCAATTCTGCTGTCCGAAAACATAAATTCGAACAAATGATTTTTGGGAGAGACGAAGTTCGACGGGTCAGCTAGTAATTAAAATAAACATTATGATTGAACATTAGTATGTAAAACAAGAGTAACTAAAACACATTTTAATAATAACGAATCGTATGAACAACAAAGATTCGGTCATCAGGAGGAGCAGTCGGTAATTTTGCGTTGTACAAAACAGGAGGCAGTCGGACCTTTTGCGTTGTGCAAAACCTCAAACGCTGATCGATTATTTATTTTTTTACAGTTTTCACAGTGTTTAATTCGCAACAGTGTTCAAAATCGTTGATATTCAATCAGTGTTTAATATCTTAGAGAATTATACAACATGCTCTCCAAAAGAACACATATCAGTATCGTACCCACGGACAACAGGTCAGCCTGGAAATAGATAACGGAAGTCAGCGGTATCCATCGGAAGTCGTGGTATCCATCGTAATTTAAACTCAACTCGTCACTCTCCATCACGAACGCCTTCATAAAAGGTTATTTCCAGAACAACCATTATTTTATCAAAAAAAACTATACTGATAGTTTCGTAATATTTGTGTGTCAGAATGTTTGATGTAACTAATCTGTACTGTAGTTTAGGTGTATCGTTTCAAACTCTAGTAGTGTAAAAGGGTAAAACTTGCACAATTCACACAATCGATCGATCAATTGATATTCGGAAGTATGAAGAAAGAGTGTCAGTTTTATTCGTATTCACGACTTCCAGTTATGTCTCAGACATTACACACCTGTACTTTTTAGATTAGCATCACTTTTCGCATACAAATATGCAACGCAAATGTCAAGCGCTTGGTTTGAGGAATGATTCCGAGTATGTGACATAAACACTGAAACATGCTTTTGTGAACTACTCAAATCAATCTAAATTAATTGGTGAAAAAAATGGACCCAAATTAGTGTCAAAAATTATTTAAAAAAAAAAATAAATTCATGAGACTGTTTTGAAGAAAAACAAAGGTATTATCACACCACCCGGGTTGGCGGCTCAAGGATAGGGCGCTGGTCTTACAAACCAGTTGTCGTATGTTCGAGCCCCGACTTGGAAGGATTCGTAGTGTCAGTAGGATCGTAGCACCAGCCATGCAATGGTTCTGTACATTATTTAATAAAAGGATAAAAATATTGCATTAATTATGGTTTCGGCTTTAGCGGTCTGTTAAATAAGAACGGCTGTTATATACCGCCCGACGTTTCGACCACTGGTTATGGTTTTTTCAAGGGAAACTGTAAGTTTATTGGTTTTGAAAGACATTACAAAAATAATACAAACTTTGTGTTAACTCACTATCTTATAGTTCCTCGTATAAAAATCGTATGCCCACGAAAGGTTGTTTACATAATAAAAAAGCTTCTCTCGTTACTTTTCTAAAATATACAAAAACACATATGTGCGATCACCAAAACCTGTTCATTTAAAATCATTAACATATTTTAGTTGAACTGATTTCATACGTTTAACTAATAACGTTTGTTTTAAACATTAGCCTATTTTACCACTATGCACTACCTAACGTCACTTTGAAGGATGGTGGGTAAATGATGAGATGTTGCTGAATTCGGTGAACATATTTGCGTGACTGAGCTTGAGCGAGAATGGTGAGATGATAATTTATCATTCTGTTGTGCTTTTGATCTAGATATCTTAGAGTGGGTAGTTTTAACTGTGAGGAGTACGCCTGTGTATGTAGTACTTAAACCGTCTATGTCTGTGCGGTGATTGATAGTGTTAGGAGTGTTTACAATATGACACATTTCTAATATAGGTAAAGAAGTGGATTTGAAACTACGATCTATGATTTTTGTCTGATTTAAATCAAAATTATGTTGGTACCGTATGACATGATCTACAAGTGCGGTTTTGCCTTTCTCTATAGAAAGGTATTAGAATTGCTGGAAAACCGACTTTCGGAAGGAGCCTCGGAGACCCACAATGTTATATACCATTCGACTCAGTTCGACGAATGTGCACCTTTCGAAGATATTTTTACCGCTCAATTTTCTCAGAGATAGTTGAACCGATTTTTAACAAACTTAGGCTCGTTTGAAAGCTACTGTCGAGCCATTGATCAAGTTCGAAGATCAAATGGCTGTGACTTTTGATTCCGGAGATATGATGATATAAATGGGAACGGGTCATATCGCCGAAAGCCATTTCGCCGAAAGTCGTTTCGCCGAATGCCATTTCGCCGAAAGTCGTTTCGCCGAAAGGGTCATTTCGCCGAAAGGGTCATTTCGCCGAAAGGGTCATTTCGCCGTAAGGGTCATATCTCCTGCATGTTATGTCTCCTGTATAACTGATGTGGCGCAGTCACATAACCGAAGCCAACGCCAGCTGAGTCGGCCGCCGACCCGCCGTCGGAAGCGGTGGCCTCTTGCATACAAACCTGTAACCGCCTCGTTTGCCCGGTCTACTCAAAGCTAGGTTTCTTTGCTTTAGTTAGGTCCGAACGAGCGGTAGCGAGGTCGGACAGCACATGAACCAAAACGATGTGGCGTAGCCGCATTAGTATTTTTTCATTTTCACTTAATAAACGGAAAATACCACCTACATTTGCCTAGTAGATACACCTATGCAATTGCTTCGATGCTTACTAGCTAATAGTCAACAAGTTTTCTTGGGAACTACTTTCTGAGGTTCATGAATCAATCTTTATTCAAGAGTACAACAATCAATCATTATTCAGAAGTACAATGGTAGGTTAACAAAACGGGCGTTAACGCTATCATCTTTCGTTCGTCTTTAATTTAAATCAATTCTAATTACGATTTCAGGACGATTTCAGGATTCGGCGAAATGACCCTTTCGGCGAAATGGCATTCGGCGAAGTGACCCATTCGGCGAAATGTCATTCGGCGAAATAACCCTTTCGGCGAAATGACATTCGGCGAAACGGCTTTCGGCGAAATGGCTTTCGGCGAAATGACCCTGATCCGATATAAATGACGTAACCGACAAAACGTGTTGTTTTTTTACCGCGCAAGTTTCTCGGAAATGGCTGAATCGATTTTAACAAGTCTAGGCCCGTTTGAAAGCTATTGTTAAGTCATTGATCAAGTTCGAAGAGCAAATGACTGTGACTTTTGGTTCCGGAGATATAATGGTATAAGTGACGTAACTGACAAAACGCATTGTTTGTTTACAGCGCAAGATTCTCGAAGATGGCTGAACCGATTTTAACAAACTTAGGCTCGTTTGAAAGCTACTATCGGACCATTGATCAAGTTCGAGGATCAAATGGCTGTGACTTTTGGTTCCGGAGATATAATGGTATAAGTGACGTAACCGACAAAACAAGTTGATTTTTACCGCTCTTATATATAAGGGTGCACAAATTTTGAGATCACCTCTATTTTCGTAAAGCTCTAGTGCTCAAAAGTTTAAACACCTCGAAAAAGCCCTCATGCAAAATTTGAGCTAAATCGAACATACGTACGGGGTGCTGCTCGGCGGTAAAATTTTGAAAATTTTCAATCTTGAAAAAGCGCCATAGGGGGAGGTACATGAAATTTCAAACATCGAAAACTGTTTTGATGCCAAATGTCTCAAAACTGCGTTGAACGTCGAGATTTAGTGTCATCTAAAAAAAAATTTTTTAGAAAAATCAATTTTCTGAGACTTAGAAAAATATTGATATTTTCTCTAAGTCCCATAAAGTCGATTTTTTCACAAAAAAATTTTTTCGAGATGAAACAAAATCTCGACGTTTCATGCAATTCTAAGCCTATTGGCATAAAAAAATTTATTTCGATTTCGGAAATTTCATGTACCCCCCCTATGGTGATTTTTCAAGATCTATGAAAATTCCACTAAGTGGACTAATAAGGGTTTTGCCTTTCTCTATAGAAAGGTATTAGAATTGCTGGAAAAACCGACTTTCGAATGGAGCCTCGGAGACCCATAGTGTTATATAACATTCGACTCAGTTCGACGAGATCGGAGAATGTCCGTGTGTGTATGTGTGTGCACTTTTCGAAGATATTTTTACCGCTCAATTTCCTCAGAGATGGTTGAACCGATGTAAACAAACTTATTCTCGTTTGAAAGCTACTGTCGGGCCATTGATCAAGTTCGAAGATCAAATGGCTGCTACTTTTGGTTTCGGGGATATAATGATATAAGTGACGTAACCGACAAAACACGTTGATTTTTACCGCTTTATTTAAATTTTGGAATCACCTCTATTCTCGTAAAGCTCTAGTGCTCAAAACTTTAAGCACCTCGAAAAAAGCCCTCATACAAAATTTTAGCTAAATCGGACATATGTAAGGGGTGCTGCTCGGCGATAAAATTTTGAACATTTTCAATCTTGAAAAAGCACCATAGGGGGGAGTACATGAAATTTCCAAAATCGAAAACTTTTTTGATGCCAAAAGTCTTTTTTTTTGGAAAAATCAAATTCTGGGTCCCAAAGAGTCGATTTTTTTTCAAAAAAATTTTTTTTCGGATGACACTAAATCTCGACGTTTTATGAAATTCTTAACCTTTTGGCATCAAAAAATTTTTTTCGATTTCGGAAATTTCATGTACCCCCCACTATGGTGATTTTGTAGGATCTATGAAAATTCCACTAAGTGGACTAAGAAGGGTTTTTTTAGATTAGCATCACTCTTCTCATATAAATAGGCAACGTAAATGCCAAGCGCTTGATTCTAAAAACGATACCGAGTATGTGACATAAATACTGAAGCACGCTTTTGTTAACCACTCGAATCAATCTGAATTATTTGGTGTTAATAATGAGCCAAAATTAGTGTCAGAAATTTTTTCACATAATGATAAAAAATTCATGAGACTGCTTTGAAGAAAGAGAAAGGCATTATCACACCACTAGGTGGATTAAGAAGGGCTTTTCTTTTAATTTTGCTATTTCGCTATCTAACACATGAATCAAAAAGTCCCGAGACTAAAGCAGAGATGGCACTCGTAGTAAACCAGTAATCACGTCTTTCTAGAGTACTAACCTTTGCTTGAAACGGGTCAAAATTTTAAGTCGATCCGACCAGAAATAGCTGAGTTATTGAGGTTGGAGTAAAGTCGTTTTGTAGTTTGTTTAAAAAATGGAAAAAACGAGTTTCGTGTTTTGATAAAACATTGTTTTTTAATGGGTAGAAACACCGTGCAAGCGAAACAATGGATTGAAAAATGTTATCCGGACTCTTGTCCATCAAAAGCAACGATTTGTCGGTGGTTCGCCGAGTTTAAACTTGGTCGTACCGACACAAATGACGCGGAACGCTCGGGTAGACCGGTGGGAGCCGTTACACCGGAAAATGTGAGTGAAGTGACAAAAATTATAATGAAAGATCGTAAAGTGAAGCTCCGTGAGATTGCTGAGATGACACAGATACCATATGGAAGTGTATTTACTATCCTTCATGAAAAATTGAGCATGAAAAAGGTTTTTTCCAAGCGGGTGCCGCGATTGCTTTCGATGGAACAAAAACAGCAACGAGTCGATCATTCAGAAAGCAGTTTATCGAGAAAAAAACGTTGGATCCATTGTATCACCCTAAAAGGTGATTATGTTGATTAATAAAAAAAAATTTTGCAAAAAAAATGTTGTTTCCATTGTTAGTCTCGGGACTTATTGATCCATGTGTTATGTCTCCAGGTCTGTCTAACATTAGTTTTAAGTATTTGGTTATATTTGATTTATGTTCACTGAGCCGCACTTTTAGTTGATTTGAAGTCATTTCTATGTCACATTTATCGCATGTGTTGCACGGAATGCTGTAGATGACACGTGCCTGTTGGAGTGTAGGAACTGGATCTTTGATCGGTGGTAAATATTTATTTGTTGCATAAATGGTTTTCGGTGCGAGTTTGATGAACGGATAGTCTTTTTTCAAATATGTTGATATTGCTGTTGTGAGTTGATTGATATGTGGTATGGATCTGTATATGGTATTTCGTTGATCAGTACTGGAACAGCTGGCTATTGTTGGTTGTGTGGTTATATCGGAGTTAGCAGGATGATTTTCATTTATTGAACTGATGATTTGACTCTTGGAAAAATCATCACTAACCACTACACCAAAGAACAATAGTCAAATAATCAGCTCAATAAATGAAAATCATCCTGCTAACTCCGATATAACCACACAACCAACAATAGCCAGCTTTTCCAGTACTGATCAACGAAATACCATATACAGATCCATACCACATATCAATCAACTCACAACAGCAATATCAACATATTTGAAAAAAGACTATCCGTTCATCAAACTCGCACCGAATACCATCCATGCAACAAATAAATATTTACCACCGATCAAAGATCCAGTTCCTACACTCCAACAGGAACGTGTCATCTACAGCAGTCCGTGCAACACATGTGATAAATGTTACATAGGAATGACTTCAAATCAACTAAAAGTGCGGCTCAGTGGACAAATATCAAATATAACCAAATACTCAAAACTTATGTCAGACAGACCTGGAGACATAGATAGCGAAATAGCAAAATTAAAAGAAAAAACACTTCTTAATCCACCTAGTGGTGTGATAATGCCTTTCTCTTCTTGCATAACAGTCTCATGAAAATATATTTCTCACTTTTATCAAATAATTTCTGACTTTCAGGAATCAGGAATCAGAACAAATTGGCTCAAATGGCACGTTCCCCTTGATATTTGGAGATTTGTGCCTTGCCATCAATTTGTTTTTAGCATCATTTTCCCGATATATGAGAGGGAAGGATTGAAAGGAAATGGTAAGGGCTAGACCAGGAGGATGGGAAAAATTGACGACACAAAAACACATAAAAGCAGAAGTAAACTCCGCACCCCTAAGGGATGCTAAACAATCCGCTGAGGATCACACTTAGTGGAAGCAGAAGTAAATTCTGAACCTCAACGAGGTCCCGAAGAGTCTGCTGTTAATAAAACCTCCAACCCCCGAGAGGATCTAGAGATCTCACAAAAGCGACACCATTCTCGGAAGAATGCAGAACGACTCGCAGTATGTACGAGCAGAAGTATATTCGGCACCCCCCAAAGGATGCCAAACAATCTGCTAAACCCTATTTAAGGTGAATACAGAAGGGATTCATTCACTCCAGGAAGACTGATGACCCCTTCTGACTATAGCTCATTGGGCATTGACCCCTTCTGACTATAGCTCATTGGACATTGGGTGAGAAACGAGAGAATATCCTTCAATTCCAGCTCTACATACACAGACTCAACCATGTATGGAGAACCAAAAACGCGGATACGTAGCTGCGTCAATGCGGGACAGTTACATATCAGATGATATGAAGTACCACAATCGCATTCACACAAATCACACGAACAATACTCAGCACGTTGAACAGTAGCCATGTGATAATTGAGTTTGCAATGTCCAGTCAGAGCTCCGACCAGAATACTGCAATGATACTTGGAGAAATGCAGTAGACACTTTGACATTTTCAGATTTAAATCTGGTAGAAATGCCTCTGTCTGAGCGCAAGTTTGCAAGCTGCGCCAGTAGCTGGCATGTTTGGATGCAGCCCAAGAACGAATCTTGTGCTTTATCCAAATAGTTGAAAGTGGCAAAGCTGGTTCAGGACCAACGAAATCATTCGTTGCACCAGCTCTAGCCAACTCATCAGCCCATTTACCTCCAGTAATACCAGAATGGCCGGGTACCCATAAGAAGCAAACAGCATTTGAAATGCCGAGGTCTTCAATTTGAGCTCGACATGCGATCACCAGATTCGACCGTGAGTCATTCGAACTGAGTGCTTTTAAGGCTGCCTGACTGTCGGAACAAAAATAAATACGTTTACCACAGATCCTCTGCTGAAGTGCCGATTGTACTCCACACAGAATCGCGTAGACTTCTGCTTGGAACACAGTACAGTATCTACCAATTGAATGAGACTGCTCCAGCCCCACTTCACGACAGTAGACACCAGCACCAGCACGACCATTCAACAGAGAACCGTCCGTATAACAAACTATGTGTTCATCAAGCTGTCGTTCCAGACAACCAGACAACCATTCCTGACGAAGAGGATAGCTCACATTGAATGTATTGAAAGGAAAACTGCATGTGAGAGTTAGGCCACTAGGAGCGAGCAAATACTCATCCCACGCAACCATCTGAGACCACAAACGAGTGTGGCTGGTAGCATAATCTAATGGGTTACCGTTCCAAAGCCCTGCAACCCTAAGACGGCATGCACAAGATAATGCTTCTTGTTTTAGGAATACATTTAGTGGTTTAATACACAATAGCGCCTCTAGAGCAGCATTAGGAGTTGTCGTGAATGCTCCTGTCATCGCCATTAGGACCATCATTTGGAGATGATTTAGCTTTGACTGAACTGTCGCGACTTCTCCTTTCTGCCACCATACAAGACATCCATATGCTAAAATTGGTCTAACAATAGTTGTGTAGATCCAATCAATGTATCTGGGTTTGAGTCCCCATGATTTTCCAAAAGCTCGTCTGCATTGGCCGAAAGCCATGCAAGCTCTTTTAATTCTGAAGTCAATGTGAGCAGACCAATTCAGTTTTGAGTCAAGAATAACCCCGACGTATTTAACTTGATCGACCACAGTGACCTCTGAACCAAAGAACTGCAACGGACGAGCTCCTGTAATTATCCTACGATGAGTGAAAAGCACCATTGATGTTTTGCCCGGATTTACAGAAAATCCAACCTGACAACACCATTGTTCAACAGATCGCAGGGCTTGCTGCATTAAATCAAAAAGAGTGTTAATGCTTATACCGGTCATCAATATATGATAATCGTCGGCAAAACCATAAGTCGGAAATCCAAGGTTATTAAGTTTCCTTAACAAACCATCAGCGACTAGGTTCCATAAAAGTGCGGATAGTACACCACCTTGAGGACACCCACAGACACTCATCTTTCTAATCTCTGCTTGCCGAAGCGATGAACAAAGAAGTCGATTGCTAAGCATTGCGTGTATCCAGTAAGGGAAAAACCCAAGATATTCCGTTCACGACTGCAATGTTTAACCTCCTGCAGCCATTCAGCCATCGGCACGGAAATACACCTTGACTTAGGAGTTCCTATTTTTGTGGCCTTTTACGACATGGAACAGGAAACCAGTGGATCAATTCTTGGTAAAAAATAATTCCGCCGGATGTCACACGGCTTACCTGTTTGGTGGACTTATACCACCGGTACAGGTGGACCGTAGCGTTATTCTTAGCCAGTTGGGAAACCGCTACCGACACTACACGGCTATCTAGGCTGCTCAGAGAGGGAAGTTGACAATGATGGTCAACTTCCATGGATGGCCGAGCAGCCGGTTCTCATGAAAATATATTTCTCACTTTTATCAAATAATTTCGGACTTTAGTTTTGACACCAATTGATTCAGATTGATTCAAGTAGTTCACGAAAGTATGCTCCAGTGCTTATGTAACACAGTCAGTATCATTTTTTTTAAACTAGTGCTTGACATTTCCGTTGCCTATTTGTATGAAAACAGTAATGCTAATCTAAAAAAAACCCTTGGGTACATGAAATTTCCGAAATCGAAAAAAAAATTTTTGATGATAAAAGGCTTAGAATTTCTTGAAACGTCGAGATTTAGTGTCATCTTGAAAAAATTTTTTTTTGAAAAAATTGACTTTTTGGGACTTTGAAAAAATATCAAAATTTTCCTAAGTCCCAGAAAGTTGATTTTTTCACAAACATTTTTTTTTGAGATGACACTAAATCTCGACGTTTTATGCAGTTTTAAGAGTTTCGGCATCAAAAAAAAATTTCGATTTTGGAAATTTCATGTACTCCCCCCTATGGTGTTTTTCAAGATCGAAAATTTTCAAACCTTAACCGCCGGGCAGCACCCCTTACGCATGTCCGATTTTGCTCAAATTTTGCATGAGGACATTTTTCGAGGTGCTCAAACTTTTGAGCATTGGAACTTTACGAAATCAGAGGTGAGCGGTAAAAATCAACGTGTTTTGTCGGTTACGTAACTTATACCATCATATCTCTGGAACCAAAAGTCACAGCCATTTGATCTTTGAACTTGATCAATGGCTTGACAGTAGCTTTTAAATGAGCATAAATCTGTTAAAACCGGTTCAGCCATCTCTGAGAAAATTGAGCGCGTAAAAATACAACGCTTTTTGTCGGTTACGTCACTTATACAATCATATCGCCGGAACCAAAAGTCACAGTCATTTGATCTTTGAACTTGATCAATGGCCTGACAGTAGCTTTCAAACGAGCCCAAGTTTGTTAAAATCGGTTCAGCCATCTCTGAGAAAATTGAGCGCGTTCAAATATCTTCGAAAAGTGCACACACATACACACACACAGACATTTTCCTATCTCGTCGAACTGAGTCGAATGGTCGTCCCAGGCTCCGTCGAATGGTGTCCGAGGCTCCGTTCGAAAGTCGGTTTCTCTAGCAATTCTAATACCTTTCTATAGAGAAAGGCAAAAAGGTATCATCTCACTGCTAGGTGTATTAGGCACGTTTTTAATATGGAGACGGATCGGCGTCTTTTAATCACCATAACAGCACCTCTCTAAAATTTTCTATATTACTCTTCGTGCCTTTGAATGCATCGAGGCATGATAGAGCCGCACTACAGACGCCACTAGGGGCCGATCATTTGCTGGGAAGGCACTATTTCCTGTAGGTATTGTAGAATCTGCTCACTTTCTGCATTAAAATAACATTTTCTTGTACGCACATTTGCCATCGCTTTAGTTAAGAGAAAAAGTAGATAATCGGAACTGATATGTGATTGAGTACCTCAAAAGCGTCGTCCGGATGCGAAACATTGTAGAAAAATTATGTTGTTGGATTAATTACATCAAGAGATATTCGTGATGAAGTTCTGCCCATTCTTGTAGAGTATAAATTTTGAAAAGGCGCCCAATAGTAAAGCAAGTCGTATTCACCACAAAAATGACTTCATTCACTTGTTGGAACTGTATACTGTTAACCTTATGGTGTGGATAAACACTTGTCGTCGAAATGCGAATTTAATTATTAACGATTTGCTTACAGAATTGGTATACTAGTTACGCTTTACGGAGGTTTGGGATAAATCGACCGATCTGCGTGCTCGATAAGTACCTTTTATATAATATTGTATTGTATTATATTATATTATATTATATTATATTATATTATATTATATTATATTATATTATATTATATTATATTATATTATATTATATTATATTATATTATATTATATTATATTATATAATATTATATTATATTATATTATAATACTAGCTGAATGACCCGGCGTTGCTCGGAAATGTTTCGGGAAGAAAAGGCCGAACAAAACTCCCGAAGTTGTCCTACTTAGTGTAATACTCTGAGTAGTTTTAGGTTGCTATTCAATCAATTTTACCTTACACTTCCCATGTTTGGGGCACTTGCTGCACTCCCTCTCCCTTAAAATAACCTTTTAATCTACATTGACATAAAAGTAGTATCTATATTTGTCAAGATGCATCGTTTCTCGTAGAATAAATTTTATATTGAACTCCCCTTTTATTAGAGAACTTACTACAGCTCTCCTCCATGATAACCCTTATGACCACCTCTTAGTAGTGTACGAAGTATCTGTTCTCTTCTAAAAGTATCGATTAATTCATTAAAATTAACAATAGCAGTACTATTTAATTCAAATTAACGATAGCAATACTATCTAGCACAATCTTGACATTCTTGCCCCTCTCTTATTTTATAAAAAAAATCAAGATGAAAATTGATTTTCAAGATCCCCTTCTCCTAATCTGAATCCGCCCCCTATCTTATTTAACGACGAATAAGAAAATGTTACAATAAACCTTTGTCATGAATATCTAAGCTTGTTGTGACCACCTCTGAATAGTAAAAAGTACATGTGCCAAGTCTGGCGATAATTTACTGAGTTGTTATTGAACTTTGTCACGCCCCCACACTCTCCCCAACTTAAAATATCCAACCTAGTTAGGTTTGGTGAATTTGAGTTGTTGTGGAGTTACGTTCGATTATATTAACAATTTGAACTTTGTTCCTCCCTTGGATGAGACCCTTAATTTATCCACCCGCTCCCACTCTCTTCTTAAAAATGTTCTTAGGATCATCTGAAGCGCGAGTAATATCTGTACTCAGCAAGAAGTATCGTTTTATGGAAAACTCTATAAACTTCACATTAAACTTCCGTTTTTAGAGGCACTCATTATATCCACCCCCACAAATATCCTTAAAACCATATTTGAGTTTTTCAAAATGTATATATGGTTTTAAAAAGTATCAATTCTCTTTAAATAAGATAAATTTCACAATGGCCTCCTCAAATTAAGAACGCTTGATACACACTCTCTCCCCTGAGAATGTCCTAATGATCATCCCTGAAGAGCAAGAAGTACCTATGCCAAGTTTGATTGCAATACGTTCAGTAGTTTGGAGTTATGCCTTTAAACACATTACACCCCCCTTTTTAAAGGTACATTCAACCCCCATATAATCATGTCTACGGAATGCACAATGTTTCTATGGTTTTCAAAAAGTATCGATTCTCGTCAAATTAAACATATTTTTTCACTACCCCCCCCCCCCCCCCTGTTAATGACACTTGCAACGCTCCCTCCCCCACAAAAAACATCCTCATGACCATCTCTTAAGAGCAATAAGTATCTGTACCAAGTTTGATAGCAATCCGTTAATTAGTTCCGGAGTTATTACATTACAAACGTACACCCCCCCCCCCCCCTTTTTAAAGGCACTTGCTACATCCACCACCCATATAATCATATCTAATATATGCAAACTGTTTCTATGGTCTAAAAAAGTATCGATTTTGTCAAATTTGACAATTTTTTTCTTGAACCCCCCCCCCTCCTGTTAAGAACACTTACTACGCTCCCTCCCCTAATAAAATATCCTTATGATCATCTCAGAAGAGCAAGAAGTATCTGTGCCAAGTTTGGTGGCAATCCGTTCAGTAGTTTCGGAATTATGCCGTTTCAAACATTACACCCCCCTTTTTAAAGGCACTTGCTACATCCACTCCCCATATAGTCATATCTTAGGTATGCAAAATGGTTCTACGGTCTTCAAAACGTATCGATTCTTGTCAAGTTATATGAATTTTTCCATGCCCCCTCCTTGTTTATGACACTTGCTACGCTCCCTCCCGTATAAATATACTCCCTAAACCATCTCTGAAACACAAGAAGTGCCTGTGCCAAGTTTGGTGGCAATCCGTTCAGTAGTTCCGAAGTTATCGCGTTACAAACATACAAACTTACATCCATTTTTATATATATAGATATTGAAACAATGAATATTAAAAAAAAGAGTGTCACCCTATATGTTATTCACATACATTCGTCTGTCGGGTAGAATTCACAACGCAACCCAAGCAAGGAGAACTGCTTCGTTCATTAATTAGTTTATGAAGATGTGCGCCAGCTTTTGACTATGCTTCATAAGGTTAGCATTTGATGAATCTTTCTCATATTGAAGATGCCTATGAGAAAATAGTTTCGTAACTTTTAGTTCCGATCAATATTAATTTAAATAACATTGCTTTTAGTGTTTCTAGGATGTACACATAGTGTAAACTCCCATTTCGACGTAAACGAGCAAGAAGGAACTTATTAAAACTGTCAATCATTTTTGATTTTTGAAAATTTGCGGAATTAGTAATTGTACACGACGACAACCGCTCTCTTTGAAAGTGTCATCGAAAGTGCAATCGAAAAGTCCATGCAGTCTGCGTGGGAACACAGAGATATCATGAAAATGTGTTATAGATTTTCATGCTACCTCTCTGTATTAACTGTCAGCAGGAATTTACCGGAGAACTGCAAAAGAAAAAACTTATTCATTAACAACAGGTATTAATTAAAACAGTCCAGGCCCAAATCGATATAAGCACAAATATTAAGCATGAAAGTCCTCGACTCAATGAAATTTCTTTTGCTAAAGCTAGACATATTCTAATTATTCAACGATTTATGCTTTAGTCTTTGTTAAGACGTAGAGGTGTCTTGAGCTATTTTTGAATATGATCAGTATCTAACGGGGGAACAGATTAGACAACTCAAATTCGAATGCAATTATGTAATGAAAACCGCGAAGGTGTTACCGCAGAGACGGCACTTGAACTAGTAGCTATACCCTAACCGAGGAAATTGTTTTATCAATTACACTACCCTGCATATGGAAACACATACAGAGAAAGTACAGTTGACTAGAAGAAAACCAGGCATACCTACTTCGCTGTACTTGGCCAATACGGCATTCAACTTCACAATCATATATCTACGGAAACAAATTCAACAGAAACATACATATCACACCAATTTGCCGTCGACACTGATTCGAGATTTTGTTTTTATCTAGTTTTGCTATCTACGTGAGAACACACAGTATCACCATCTATATAATAGTCTCCTCTTGTGTGTAGGTAGAGTAGCGGTGACGATTGTATATTGAAATGATCATACCTTCGATTGACTTTCGATGATTTGTGTTTTAGTCTTTGTTTAGATGTAGAGCCGTCTTAAGCTAGTTTCATATGATATGATATGATCGGTATCAGATTTCAAAATTGACAAGCTAACTTCTAACCGGGGGAATTGTTTTACCAATTGAGCTACCCTACATATGAAACACATGAAGAGAAAGTCCAATTGACTAATCGGAAAGCAGGCATGCTTCGCTATGCCTGATCACTACGGCATTCAAATTACAATCATATATCTACGGAAACAAATCTCCCCTACTTCTATGTACGAGATTCGATGCAGAATAGGCTGAGGGTGCCATGTTCGCAAAAAAAGATTTTGCCAATGATTTGTTCGGGAAATGCGAGAGCTGGATATCTTGTTAATATGATGTCTTTGATCGGCCACAAGTCTATTCTTCTTCTTTTCTATTTTGTCGTCGACACTGACACAGTATCACCATCTATATCATGATCTCCACTAGTGTGTAGGTAGAGCAGCGGTGATGATTGTTATCTCGAACACAATATATTGAAGATGATCAAACCTTCGATTGACTTTCAACGATTTGTGTTTTAGTCTTTATTAAGACGTAGAGCCGTCTTGAGCTAGTTTCAAATATGATCAGTATCTAACGGGGAAGCAGATTGGAAAATTGACATGTGAATGCAATTGTGCAATGAAAACCGCGAAGATGTTACCGCAGAGACGGAACTCAAACCCGTAGCTAACTTCCAACCTTCGTGGTTTGTTGGGCTGCTCACTTATAATAGCTACCGACCGCTTGATATCACGTTACAAACATGGTTTCCGAGGTACAGTATATTCAGCAAAGTTGCTCAGAATGATAGGCGCCATCCTTTATAAATTTTATTTATGTGATTAATCCCCTGATTGTATTTTAGCTCAGGGTTCACATAGGGGCTAATTAACTTCGACAAAGTTGTGCAAAAAATCCTTTTAAACAAGTTTGAAGAAGGTACTATTCGCATGACTTGAGTAAAATTCATGATATAATGTAATTTCAAAAAATGATGTTCTAAAACCAGTTTTTGTAGGATAACTTATACATTATTAATTTACATTGTACCTCGAAAATCACGTTTTTATTTAGTTATCAATTAAGAGCGTAATATTGGACTTTTGATCGGATCCGGGTCATTTCGTCGAAAGCCGTTTCGCCGAAAGCCATTTTGCCGAAAGGGCTTTTTCGCCAAATGCCATTTCGCCGAATTTTTCAATAATCTTCATATTGTGATTGGAATTGATTTGAAATAAAGATGAATAAAAAATGACAATGTTTACTCACGTTTTGTTTAACTACAATCGTACTTCGGAAATAATTCAGAAAGACCTGCATGATATTTTTATTTTCTTCATTATTTTATTTTTATATCATAATCTTCAAAAGGGAATTCCCAAAAAAAACTTCTTGACTTTATGAGAGTATCTACCAGGTAATTTTTATGGTGTTTCCCGATAACTGAGTGCAAATGAAAAAAAATATCGAATGCGGCTTCGCCACATCGTTTTCTTCGTGTGCTATCCGACAGCTTTGAATTGACCGGGCAAACGAGGCGGTTACAGGTTTGTATGCAAGAGACCACAGCTTCCGAAGGCGGGTCGGCGGCTTAGTGTCGCCGAGCCATCTCGGCTTCGGTTATGTGACTGCGCCACATCAATTATCCTGGAGACATAAAAACAAATAGATAATATCCATGAATAACCAGAATTCGGAGTTTTCTAGTTCATTATGTGATATAAACGAATACCCTTTCGGCGAAATGATCCGCTCCCTTTTGAACCACTGTGGCAGTGGTCGAAATGTAGGGCAGTATGAAACAACCGTTTATATTCAAGAGACCACAAAAGCTAATAATACTATAATACTTAGTTATGGCTAGTTACATATACAGTCATTTTTTCATATATTTACAGAGTTGGATTGAAAAAACATTCTCGGTGCCTGTTTTAAATAACTGGTGGCAAACGGAGACAGGATCAGCGATCACTGCAACATGTGTTGGATTAGCACAAAATCTCAACCCACCGAAATATTCCACCGGACTTCCATTTTGTGGATATGATAGTAATAAATATTATGCATAATCAAGTAAGCTAATTGAATAAATTTTTCTATCTATGTAGTACGTGTGTTGAATCCAAATGGAACTGAAGCTAACGCCAATGAGTTAGGTCGTATCGTATTGAAACTACCGCTTCCACCAGGAGCGATGTGTACACTATACAAAAATGACGATTTATTCAATAAAACGTATTTCCAAAAATATCAAGTAAGTTATTTCTCTAGTGTACCAATTGGATGCTTAGAATTCACGTGCATGTCTTTTCAAGGGATACTATGACACGATGGATGCTGGATATAAGGATGAGCGGGGCTATGTTTTTGTGACAGCTCGAGATGATGATGTCATTAATGTGGCTGGGCATAGAATATCCACCTCCAGCCTAGAAGATGTAGTATTAAGGTATGACACAAATGGTGATAGAAATAATGAAAACATTACTCAATGAAAAGAGTTGCAGGGTTGTGTAATAGAACGACTGATCAATATAACATCAATGATCATCAAGATTTAAATTTGAAAAATAGGCATATAATTGTGAAATACTATCTAGGATTTGAAGTTTAATTTATGGAAGTTGGAACCTCCAGTTACTGATATATCAGTGCGTTCAAGAAGTATTAAAATAGCATTCAGGACAAATTTTTTTCTGCAAACTTTTGCTTCCGTAAATGAATAGAGATTTCTTTTCACGGCAAGCAGAACCGATGATTTGTTTACTATGTTTGAAGCACAGAAAAAAATTGTTCTGAATATTTTTATAAATAATTCTTGTACGCACTTGACGATTATATATTTAATCGTCAAGTGCGTACAAGATGTATTTATAAAAATATTCAGAACCATTTTTTCTGTAAACTTCCGCTTCCATAAATAACAAACGCAACCGGTGATTTGTTGGCGCATATCAACCGATTTCTGCTATCTCTACGGACCTACTTCTTCGAACTTATGTATTTTGGTTTATTTCTTCAGAAAACTATAGAAATTTGGAACCGAAAAGTTTTCAACTATCATTCAGAAAAAAATCATTCAAGCAATGATCTTGAGTTTTGTTAATACTAGCTTGTGAGTTAACGGCTGCTATCGAGACGAAGGCAACTCTACCTGCAGTTAAAGAACCTGTTGGTACCAATCGCAATTGTTCCAAGCTGAAAGCAAAAGCAGGTGCGCAACCAATATTCGGGGCCTTCCCGACCTAAAGGCAGACAAAGAAGGCCATTCATACGCACAGAGGAGCGAACGCATAGAAGGGCTGACCCAGAGTTGGGGAGACAAAGAAATCCAAAAGCGCAGAATTGATAAGGGGCATAATTGTTGCGCAGCAGAGTCAACATCTAGAGCAGATTTTGTACAGGGTACAGTACCTGCTGCGATGCTTCGAATAAGACGACACATATCTCGTGGTGTCACATAGCAAGCATCACATTTAACCACCATCAAGAGCTATAGCGCTGTACCAACGGCCAGGTACAGACAGCATAAATCAAGTTCAGAAAAGACCACGATGGCAGAGCACCGGAGATATAAAGCGATACCAGAAGACGGTAAATTGAAAACTGTGGGCAACGGACTACAGGTACAGTCGGAACATAGTCCCAGTTCGTCGGTTTTCATCACGACAGAGCAACAGAGACAACAGTAACAATGTAGACTTAATATAATATAATTTTATTATTTTGGTAATTTGAAGGGGAAAAGTTTTTTTTTTTCACCCCCAAATTTATTACAACTGAAATTTAACTATTCCTAAATTTTCAATCTAATACAATAATACGTTTTAAAACAATCAATTATTGTAATGGATGATCTGAACAGGGCTAAGAATTATTCGTTCTAGAACATCGAGTTTACATTCCATCGAAGGATGTCGAAATTGACTGTGTTGTTACTAAAACGAGTCTGACAGTCGATAACTTATCTTAGAATGGAGTTGGTCGCTTTTAAAACTATATGCTTGAGAGAGTTAAGATACTCGAGTGCAAACAATTGTAATATGAGTGCAAACAATTGTAATATGAATCCATTAATGATGGAAACAAAAAGTCGCTTGTTGGAATATTTCAACAAGTTTCTTGAGTTAAACATTGTTCCATCGGACTGAAGGTAAGTTAAGGTTATTGCCATTCAAAAGCCGGGGCAGCTTCCAATCACAACTCATATAGACCAATTGTAATGTTGTCTTGCATTAGAAAATTGTTCGAGAAAAATATTCTTCGACACTTGGATCGAGACAAACAGCTTGTTGTTAGATACTCAGTTTCCGTATAAATAAATGGACAAATGATTCCATGATGACAAATCGCAACTATATTTTTGAATCAGTTTCCATTGATGTTCTTTCAGACAAGTTCAGCCAGCATACTTAATTATTTGCACAACCTTTTGTCAGAGAAGCGCATTTATTTTTCACATGACGATTTGGCAACATTCAGAATTAGCTAAATGGATCTTCCGCAAGGCTCATACATCAGTTCGCTCCTCTCTAATTTTTACGTAAACGACATTGAGTGCTGTATATTTACCCAATGCATACTAAGACAACTTGTGGCGTGGCGTGGTTTCAGTTACTGCAAGAAAATCTGTTAATGTTATGGCAGGTTGCAAGATACCTAGATAACTTGTCCGTTTGGGCTACTTATCTGGGTATCGAGATCTCCGCAGAGAAAATAGAGCATGATCCCGACCAGCTTCAGGTGATAAGAAGAATCATCGCGCAGGTGTTAGGTTTCAAATACCTCGGGTTGTTGTTTGATTCCAAATGAACGTGGAGAGTATACATCAAGTATCTGATAACGAAATGCCAACAATGAGTAAATTTTCTTCGAACAATAACTGGATCTTGGTGGGGTGCTTAGTCTGAAGATCTAATAAAATTGTATCAGAAAACGTTACTTTCAGGCGGGGTATGGCGTACTCTCACTGTTTGCCGATGACACCTCCCTCATCTACAAATACCTCATAATTCAATCATTAGTAAACAAAATGCAGAGAGGAATTGATGTAGTGGTTGGAAAATATGTATCAACGGAACTGAAACTCAAACTGTCATATTTTCCCACTCTAAATCTCCCACACTTTTTCCTCCTGAGAATAACAAAATAAAATAAATGGCTCTGAAACAGATTGGTTGAATAAGTCAGTTTATCTCGGACTGACCATGGATAGCAAGTTTCTCTTTAGGTCACATGTGGACAAAAAAGTGTTAAAATGCAATATTTTATTAAGATTTCTCTACCCATTGATTAACAAAAAATCTAAATTATCACCTCAAAACAAACTAGCTGTTTAAAGGCGAATAGTTTATCCAGTGCCGGTTTGGAAAAATTGCGCAAAATGTCATAAAAAATAAGCTCCAAGTCGTTCAAAAGAAATTTCTAAAAATGATTCTGAATCTGCCTCCATGGACTAGAACTTCTCATGTACATACAATTGCTGAACAAGAAACAATCGAGCAGATATTTGAAAACACACACAATAAGTTCAAACAAATACTAAGCAGATTATACCATAGATGTGAAGTTAGAAACTGTATCACTAAATCACTAAAATACTGTGGCCACTATATATAAATGTTGACAAAAAGGCGGGTGAGTAATGTCAGAGACATAACTGGATGTCGTGAATACGAAAAAAATGACACGCTCCCATCACTTTTCCGAATATCAGTGAGTTGATTGATTGTATGAATTGTGCAAGCTTTCCTCTTTTTCACTAATAGAATTTGAAGCGATACACCTACATTAAAGTACAGATTAGTTACATTAAACAGCTACTATTCTACAACTATATATTCCAAACTTGAAACAATTCCTTTTTAATTTGCTAATATAGGAAGCTAGGTACGACAAATTTGTAGTTTATTTTTATTGAAGCTATGAAGTTCGAAGATATCTGATTCTTCTCGAAATTTCAGTACGAGACAATTGCAATGGTCTGAAATGTATCTACGATCTTCGGTATGCATGAGTGATTCTAATAATAATAATAATAATAATAATAATAATAATAATAATAATAATAATAATAATAATAATAATAATAATAATAATAATAATAATGATAATAATAATAATAATAATAATAATAATAATAATAATAATAATAATAATAATAATAATAATAATAATAATAATAATAATAATAATAATAATAATAATAATAATAATAATAATAATAATAATAATAATAATAACAATAATAATAATAATAATAATAATAATAATAATAATAATAATAATAATAATAATAATAATAATAATAATATTAATAATAATAATAATAATAATAATAATGATAATACAGATTAATCTGTATATATGGCAACCCTGTTTCGCAAGGCATATTTTCACACGACCCCATACTAGTATAAAGATGTGTTCAACATTCGCTTTCGCATTGCCGTTCGTAATTGAATGTGTTAGTGACGGTACAAATCTGCCATCTTTTCGGTGCCATCGTGCTGACGGTGTCTCGTACGTTCAGAGTAGCTGCTTTAACTTAAATGACGCTATTTCTCACATCACATTTTCTTTTATACGTGCTAGTGGTAGCGGTGGACGGACGTCTCCTTTGTTAGAATTCCTTTCCTATACGCAGAACGGGAAACAGTGAAACGATATAAAAGAGAGAGTTAGCAGAGCGGCAGCCAGATTCGTCATCTAACACTCGATGTGGATAGACGAATAACCTACTACGACTAATTTCGATTTTGTTTTATTTTTTTTGTTATTCGCAGTTGTCTACCTACCCAAGCTATGGGTAAAAACCGCCATAGATCCGAGAAGGATCCAAAGGATGCTAAGCGTCTGAAGCCAAGTGATGTACAGGTAAACGACCGTTTGCTGAGTAAAAACCAATATGCTGATCTGCCAGTAGATGTCGAAGAGGAACTGCAGAAGAAGGAAAAAATGCCGCCTTTCTACCTGAAGGGCTTCCCACCAACTCTACGCTCGGATTTCAACACACTGATCAGCAAAGGACTACAGGCAACAATCCGTTTATGTACTGAAGGCTACAAAATAACTGTTCCGGCTTTGAACCACTACAAAGGAGTGGAATGCTATCTGAAGCAGACAAAAGCGGAATACTTCACACACGATATTGCCGCCAACAAACCTATGAAGGTTGTACTTCGAGGACTACCCGACATGATGGAAGCCGAACTAAAGCAGGCACTGTCGGAGGCTGGACTAAAGCCTTTGATGGTATTTAAAATGAAGCGCCATAATACGGACAAAAAGTTTAGAGATCAACTGTACCTGATTCATCTGGAGAAGGGCTCCATCACCATGAGTCAACTGAAAACGATTAAATCGTTATTTCACATAATCATCGAATGGCAAAAGTATAAACCGGTACATCGGGATGTCACACAGTGCACGAACTGTTTGAACTACGGCCATGGAGCGAGGAATTGCCACATGAAAAGTCGGTGCGGGAAATGTGCCAAACCACACAATACCAACGATTGCCTACTAGATGACATCGCTGTAAAATGTGTGAACTGTGATGGCGACCATCCATCTACTAGCAAATCGTGTCCCAAACGTGCTGAGTTCACAAAAATTCGACAACAGGCATCCCGTAAACAATCAACGCACAAGAATGTTCCACAGAAGGATGAAATTAATTTCCCACGGCTCCCACCGAAGAGGGATATTCCGAATTTGCCGCCACTTCCTCGCAGCAATCCAAAGACTTCAGCCTCTGGATCCCAAAAAGAATCTTCCTCAAGAATCCCTCCTGGATGGGGCAATAATCAACCACAAGCAAAGGATGACTCTGGTGATTTATTCTCTGCTGAACAACTGATCGTCATTTTTGAAACAATGACAACAAAACTACGAAACTGCAGAACGCGGTTAGATCAAATCAACGCCTTAGGCAAATTCATCATCGAATATGCAATATAATGAGTTGGTTATAGTAAATTGGAATGCTTGCTCACTCAGGAGCAAAACTGCTGAATTGTCCGACTTTCTTCAAGAGAAGAATGCCGATATTGCTATTTTAACTGAAACTCATCTTAAACCTGAAATTTCTATTTTTATTTCCAATTACAGGATTCACAGGCTCGACAGGACAACTACCAGAGGAGGGGGAGTTGCCATTGCCGTTAAACGATCCATTCAGCACAGGCTTCTGTCAGCCTTTAAATTGCAACTCATAGAAGCCATCGGAATTGAGATTACAACGACGATGGGACCCATCATCATCATTGCAGCGTACTGCCCCAAACAAACCAATCTTCGAGATGGTACGTGTGCATCATTGAAGCGAGATCTGGCTATGCTCACTCGACGACAGAACAAATTCATCATTGCTGGGGACCTGAACGCACGGCATGAGCTGTGGGGAAACAGAAGACAGAATCGAAACGGATTCGTACTTGCCGAAGATTACGAAGCTGGACAATACAACATCTTCGCTCCGGATCAACCAACGCGACTTTCCAGATCGGGAGTTCATTCCATTTTGGATATATTCATCAGCAACATCGCCATAGACAGCTCTCCGGTTGTCTTCAACGAGCTCTCTTCCGACCACTTTCCAGTAATATTGACGTTGGGATCTTCACCAGAAACAGTGCCTATTCAACCTCGGAGGAACTATTATCGCACCGATTGGGTCCAATTTCAACATATCGCCGACCAACTTATTAATATCGATTTGCCACTTGATTCCCCGATGGAAATCGATGCAGCCCTATCTTCCTTCCAGCATTCAATCACAGTCGCTCGTGATAGGACGGTTCCAGTACAACACATGCCGAGTTCCTCTCTTCAAATCGACAGTGTCACCAAGAAACTCATCCGACTTCGGAATATCTACCGGAGGCAGTATCAACGAACTGGCATTCTAGATAGGAAGACTACTTATAACAACTTAACTAGGATAATCCAGGAAAGGATATCTGAGCTTCGCAACAGGAACTTCCAGCAAAAGCTTCGAGTAATTCTCCCACATTCAAAGCCCTTCTGGTCCTTAACGAAGGTGCTTAAGAAAAAACCGAAGCCTATTCCTCCTCTGATGTCACCCCAGGACGCAGCTGAAGGAATACCTTTAATCACACCAGTAGAGAAGGCAAATGCGCTAGGCCAGCAGTTTGTGTGTTCTCACAATTTAGGACTTAACATTGTTAGTCCATATGAAAGAGCCGTTGCTGATAGCGTAGCCGAGGTTGACCAATCAGACAGCTTGGTTCCTGAGGAAAGTAGAGTCACTGCGAATGAGCTGATGGCTATTGTGAAAAGATACAAAAATATGAAGGCCCCCGGTTTCGACAACACATTCAACATTGAGCTGAAACATTTGAGTATTCGCTCATTTGTCTTCTTAGCTAAAATTTTTAACAGGTGCTGGGAGCTTGGTTACTTCCCTTCAATGTGGAAGTTAGCTAAAGTTATCCCAGTTTTGAAACCGGGGAAAGATCCTTCCTTTTCCAAGAGTTATCGGCCCATCAGCTTACTCTCTGCCCTATCCAAGCTGTTTGAAAAGTCAATACAAAGGCGAATTCTTGCTTTTGCAGATGAACAGGATATATTTCTGGAAGAACAGTTTGGGTTCCGGAAAGGAAGATCCACCATCCACCAGCTCACAAGGGTTAACAACGTCATCCAGCAAAACAAATCAGTGTCCAAAACGACTGCCATGGCAATATTGGATATTGAAAAGGCATTCGATAATGTGTGGCACGATGGCCTGGTGTTTAAACTGCATCGGTATAATTTTCCCATCTATCTTATTAAAATTATCAAAAATTATCTTGCAGATAGAGCATTCCAGGTTTCTCTGAATAATGCACTTTCAGAAAGATTTACTATTCCTGCTGGTGTACCCCAGGGAAGTATCCTAGGTCCCATTCTATACAACATTTTCACATCAGACATCCCACCTCTTCCAGGTGGTGGTGTTCTGTCACAATTTGCTGATGATACTGCCATTCTTTACAAAGGTCGTGTCATTAATGCTCTGAAAAATAAACTACAGACAGGTCTGGACGCTTTATCGGAATATTTCACAAGCTGGAAAATTGTGATCAATGCAGCAAAAACTCAGGTCATCTTGTTTCCACATTCAAGATCTCCAAAACTTGTTCCATCAGACGAATGCAGAATACGATTCGGTGATGAGGTCATTCAATGGTCCGATGAAGTTATCTATCTAGGACTCACCTTTGACAGACATCTGATATTCAGGTCACATGTTGACAAAATCGTGCAAAAATGCAGCATACTCATTAGGTCTCTGTATCCGCTGATTTGTAGAACATCTAAACTATGCCTGAAGAATCAGATGGCTGTCTATAAACAAATCATCTACCCCGCAATTGAATACGCAGTCCCTGTTTGGCGGGGCTGTGCACGAACACACAAACTTAGGCTTCAGCGCATTCAAAGTAAGATCTTAAAGATGATTCTAAATCTACCCCCTTGGACAAGAACTAGTGAAGTACATGAGATGGCCTCACTGGATATACTAGAACAAAAATTCGAACAATACTGCACGAAATTTGAAGAGAGGTGCTCAATCTCTGAAATACAAATAATTCAAAATTTGTACGTATTAGGTTAAGGATAGTTATAAGTAGGTAGACATTTTATAAATAATTAAAATAAATATTATGATTAAACATTAGTATGTAAAACAAGAGTAACTAAAACACCTAATATTAATAACGAATCGTATGAACAACAAAGATGAAAGGCCAAAGGGTCAAAACACTTGTACTGTAAAATGTTGGTGTAATACACAAAAATAAGATTAATAAACAGATATTTATGCAAAAAAATGAGCGGCAGCCAGTAATACTGAATGGGTCGTCGAGCTGTTAACAGCATATTGTGGAGGAACAGTTAAGGGCAAGGCAAAGTCCTGCTCAAACCGTGCTGGTCTGAAGTGCCCAGTTGGCGACAGAATCCATCGTTTGCCTCGGAAGGGGAACTACGCCGAGCGTGTCAGTGCTGGTGAATCGGTCTATCTGGCGGCAGTGATGGAGTACTTGGTTGCCGAAGTGTTGGAATTGACCGGTAACGCTGCCCATGACAACGAAAACGAAAATCATCCCTCGCCATCTGCAGCTGGCCATCCGTTGAAAACCCCGTCCTTTTCAGGATGACCACATCACTGTGATAAAGAAATATTTAGAATTGCTTTAAGTTTAGCCAGTTCTGGTACGCCTGGAAAGTAGAATGCGCAAATCAAGTGGAAACATTTGTTCTAACAACTTTTGTTTTCGGCCGCATACTAAAGTAATCGCGACAAAAAAATACATATTGATCTGTGGCAACTCTGTTTCGCACGGCATATTTGTAAACTAGTATAAAGATGTGTTCAAAATCATCACTTTCGCTTTCGCATTGCCGTTCGTAATTGAATGTGTTAGTGACGGTGCAAATTATTTGAACTCCCATCTTGATGAATCTTTTGGTAGGAAATATTGAGATCTGAGATGGTTCTCGTGTGTGTCTTGTTTCGGCAATGGGCCTTGCTGGGCTTTTTGACTGCCTTTTTCGGTGTCATTGTGCTGACGGTGTCTCGTGCATTCATATCGGTAAACAATGAGACGACAGGTCCTCGATGTTGCTGTCGTGTGTCTTGTTTCGGGAAGAGTTGCTCAGCAAATGGTAGGAAAAATGAACCATTCAACTTTTATATGGATGCTCTTGTATACATAGATACAGACATCTCGCGTTCTGATTGGCTGGTGCTGTCATGGGTTAAATCAAACAGGTTTTTCAATAGTGTACTATTGAAAAACTTCAATATTGTTGTAATACACGTTCAAGTTGAAGATTTTCGATTTTATTGGTAGTTAGATAATATAAATCCTTCTACATATCACTGAGCTATGAGCTTTCAAAATACGAGAAAGGCAAACGCGCCTTATGAATTATCTTCCTTGATACTCGTTTATACCAAACATTTCAGAAAAGTTTAATTGTGAACTATTTAAAAATATGTCACACAACTGAAAGTTTTATCATAAAATTGCGATCATATTTCCGATGGCATGTAGCAAGAATTATGTTGATTCGTTAGATATAACAGGAGATATTCACGATCAAAAACTTATCACTCTCTCAGAGGGTAAATTTTGGAATGGGACCTAGGATACTTACTTAGGGTACACCAGCAGGAATAGTATATCATTCTGAAAGTGCATTATTCAGAGAAACCTGTAATGCTCTATCTATAAGATAATTTTTGATAATTTTAAAAAGATACATGGGAAAATTGTACCGATGCAGTTTAAACACCAGGCCATCGTGCCACACAATATCGAATGCCTTTTCAATATCCAATACTGCTATGGCAGTCGTTTTGGACACTGATTTCTTTTGCTGGATGACGTTGTTAACCCTTGTGAGTTGGTGGATGGTGGATCTTCCTTTCCGGAACCCAAACTGTTCTTCCAGTAATATATCCTGTTCATCTGCGAAATCAAGAATTCGCCTTTGAATTGACTTTTCGAACAGCTTGGATAGGGCAGAGAGTAAGCTGATGGGCCGATAACTCTTGGAAAAGGAAGGATCTTTCCACGGTTTCAAAACTAGGATAACTTTAGCTAACTTCCACTTTGAAGGAAAGTAACCAAGCTCCCAGCACCTGTTAAAAATATTATCTAAGAAGACAAATGAGCGAATACTCAAATGTTTCAGCTCAATATTGAATGTGTTGTCGAAACCGGGGGCCTTCATATTTTTGGATTTTTTCACAATAGCCATCAGCTCATTCGCTGTGACTCAGGAACCTCAGGAACCAAGCTGTCTGATTACTCAAAATCAGCTACGCTATCAGAAACGGCTCGTTCATGTGGACTAACAATGTTGAGTCCTAAATTGCGAGAACACACAAACTGCTGGCCTAGCGCATTTGCCTTCTCTACTGGTGTTATTAAAGTTATTCCTTCAGCTGCGTCCTGGGGTGACATACTGTCCAGCTTCGTAATCTTCGAATCAAGTACGAATCCGTTTCGATTCTGTCTTTTGTTTCCCCACAGCTCATGCCGTGCGTTCAGGTCCCCAGCAATGATGAATTTGTTCTGTCGTCGAGTGAGCATAGCCAGATCTCGCTTCAATGATGCACACGTACCATCTCGAAGATTGGTTTGTTTGGGGCAGTACGCTGCAATGATGATGGATCCCATCGTCGTTGTAATCTCAATTCTGATGGCTTCTATTAGTTGCAATTTGAAGGCAGGCAGAAGCCTGTGCTGAATGGGTCGTTTAATGGCAATGGCAACTCCCTCTCCTCTGGTAGTTGTCCTGTCGAGCCTGTGAATCCTGTAATTGGTAATAAAAATAGAAATTTCAGGTTTAAGATGAGATTCAGTTTAAATAGCAATATCGGCATTCTTCTCTTTGCAGTTTTGCTCCTGAGTGAGCAAGCATTCCAATTTACTACAACCAACTCATTATATTGCATATTCGATGATGAATTTGCCTAAGGCGTTGATTTGATCTAACCGCGTTCTGCAGTTTCGTTGTTTTGTTGTCATTGTTTCAAAAATGACGATCAGTTGTTCAGCAGAGAATAAGTCACCAGAGTCATCCTTTGCTTGTGGTTGATTATTGCCCCATCCAGGAGGGATTTTTGAGGAAGATTTTTTTGTGATCCAGCGGCTGAATCTTTAGGATTGCTGCGAGAAAGTGGCGGCAAAGTTGAAATATCCCTCTTCGGTGGGAGCCGTGGGAAATTAATTTCATCCTTCTGTGGAACATTCTTGCGCGTTTATTGTTTACGGGACGCCTGTTTTCGAATTTTTGTGAACTCAGTACGTTTGGGACACGATTTGCTAGTACATTTTACAGCGATGTCATCTAGTCGGCAATCGTTGGTATTGTGTGATTCTGCACATTTCCCGCACCGACTTTTCATGTGGTAATTCCTCGCTCCATGGCCGTAGTTCAAACAGTTCGTGCACTGTGTGACATACTGATGTATCGGTTTATACTTTTGCCATTCGATGATGATATGAAATAAGGATTTTATGGTTTTCAGTTGACTCATGGTGATGGAGCCCTTCTCCCAGTTGATCTCGATACTTTTTGTTCGTGTTATGTCGCTTCATTTTAAACACCATCAAAGGCTTTAGTCCAGCCTCCGACAGTGCCTGCTTTAGTTCGGCTTCCATCATGTCGGGTAGTCCTCGAAGTACAACCTTCATAGGATTGTTGGCGGCAATATCGTGTGTGAAGTATTACGCTTTTGTCTGCTTCAGGTACAATTCACCTCGGAATAGTTATTTTGTAGCCTTCAGTACATAAACGGATTGTTGCCTGTAGTCCTTTGCTGATCAGTGTGTTGAAATCCGAGCGTAGAGTTGGTGGAAAGGCGGCATTTTTTCCTTCTGCTAGAAAGGCGGCATTTTTTCCTTCTGCAGTTTCTCTTCGACATCAACTGGCAGATCAGCGTATTGGTTGTTACTCAGCAAACGGTCGTTTACCTGATCATCACTTGGCTACAGACGCTTAGCATCCTTTGGATCCTTCTCGGATCTATGGCGCGTTTTACCCATAGCTTGAGTAGGTAAAAAGCTGCGAATAAAAGATAAAACAAAATCGAAATTAGTCGTAGTACGGTATTCGTCTATCCACATCGAGTGTTAGATGACGAATGACGCTATTTCTCACATCATATTTCATTTTATACCTGCTACTGGCAGCGGTGTACGGACAGCACCTTTGCCGAAATTCCTTTTCCTTATTCGCCAAACGGGAAACAGTGAGACGACATAAAAGAGAGAGTTAGTAGAGCGGCAGCCAGTAATACCGATTTAGCTGTCTAGCTGTTAACAGCATCTTGTGGATTTTTTACGCAGTAACACGCACACAGGAGGACCAGTTAAGGGCAAGGCAAAGTTCCGCTTTTATACCTGCTACTGTCAGTGGTGTACGGACAGCCCCTTTGAAAAAATTCCTTTTCCTGTTCGCAGAACGAGAAACATAGAGACGACAGGTCCTCGATATTACTCTCGTATGTCTTGTTTCGAGAACAGTTGCTCAGCAAATGGTAGAAAAAATGAACCCCTCAACTTTTATATGGATGCTCTTGTATAGATGCAGACATCTCGCGTTCTGATTGGCTGGTGCTGTCATGGGTTAAATCAAGCAGGTTTTTCAACAGTGTACTATTGAAAAACTTCAATGTTGTTGCAATACACGTTCAAGTTGAAAATTTTCGATTCTATTGGTAGTTAGATTATATAAATCCTTCTACAGATCACTGAGCTATGAGCTTTCAAAATACGAGAGAGGCAAACGCGCCTTATTAGTTATCCTCTTTGATACTCGTTTATACCAAACATTTCAGAAAAGTTTAATTTTGAACTATTTGAGATAATGTCACACAACTGAAAATTTTATCATAAAATTGTGATTATATTTTCGATGGCATGTCGCAAGAATTATGTTGATTAATTAGATACAACAGGAGATATTCACGATCAAAAACCTATCACTCTCTTTGAAAAAGCGCCCCATAGTAAAGTAAGTCGTATTCACGACAAAATTGTAGCTAGTATCACTAGCAATCGAATGATGTATAAAAATATATAGGTCATCGCTTTGAATTTCGAGATATTTACGATCATTGTAAAAAGTCTCATCTTTTCTTAGGTCCTCTATCTACAGCTTTCATTATAACTTTGGGTAGACAACTCTATTTTTAGTCTTTTTCAATGCATTTTATTTCTGGAAGTAGTACCTTTCCGATGGTGAACAAATTTTGAAGATCGGTTGACTAACAACAAAGTTATGACTCGGTAAAGTTGAGGTTCTCAATATCCGATTCGCGATGCAGGTGCCTCATGAATGCCGATAGAGCACATCTTGAGCTTGAAAAAAAAACTTGGAACGGGAAAAATCAGATTTTCATTAGTTTTTCTTAAACGATCGTCAATAATGATATACTTAAAATAATCTACAAACTTCACAAAATTCGAGGGTGTAAAATTTATTGAAATTGGTCAAGTAACAACTGAGCTATGATAGCTCAAAGTTACCGTTCCACGTTAGAAGATGAACTTCAAGGCGTTCCTGTGTTTTAATTATTTACATTAGAAGAGTTAAGCGGTAGTTTTCTACCTGTTACCAAAGCGTAACTGTCATTAGAAGAAGATGATGACGAGGTCGATTTACCTGTCAATTAATTGTTTTCGTTAGAAGACGAATTGGAAGGCGTACCTTTTTTGTTTGTTTCAAATTTGAAGAAATAAGTGCCTTAGAAGAATTAGGCGTGGTATTTGTAACGGTTTTTTTATTTTTAGGTATGTTCTGTAAATTTAAGGTCGTTGATTTGACTTGTTGTCTAAGCGAACGTGCGTTTAATTTTTTTCCCTAACAGGACATTTCAAATAATTGGATATATGACTTCCATCGCAATTTGAACATGAAAATTTATCAGTGGTTTCATTCATTGGACAAACGTCTTTCGAATGTGATTTACCACAATTCAAACACCGTATATCCATATAACAATTATTCCATTCGCTCTTTTGATGTGGAACACATCTTTATTTCTATATAGGGGTGCATATCAGAAACTCAATGAAAAATACACGTATAAATGTGGTCCGGTTTAAAACACTTAGAGCTCAATCTATTTTGTATCAATTATTAATATTATTACATCATTTGATTGGAAATATTTCTTTGTTTCGATTTAAATGTATCAAGTCACGTATTTTCAATTATATATGATTAAAATTTTGATTAGTAGCGAGCAGTGTCCTGCTAAAAATCTCCGGCATACCGGATTTCCCTGCCATAGACGACGATTTTGAAGGAGTAAGCGATATATCAAAGAAAAAGCATCGCTCTGATTGGTCAATCTATGCAAAAGCGAAGCTGTTGAAAGCACGAAATCTATAAATAGAGGCGAAATCATAACTACCGTTTCAGTTCTACGAGTAGCATGCTAGAGGTAGGTTGTTGCTAGACAGCAAAACAAAAAGTGCCATAAAACGATTCGAAGCTTCAATTGATAGGCTCTGATCTTATGCCATGCAAGCTCGGATGGAATTCCATGTTATGTCGTTTCACCTGAGAAGTTGACAACTGCCCCAGGGTAAATATTGAGTACTTAAGATTAATTTCGAATTTATATAAGATGAACTCGATTGATAATAAGACAAAATTTATTGTTTCAACTGAAATCGCAGAATGGTAGAGAAACTTAACGCTATAAAAATAACTGCTTGCATACAAAATTTTAACACAAGCTTGCGATAAAAAGCTTAAATATTGAAATCGCAAGTATGTGCAAAGATATAATTGCATACATTTGGGATATTGATGTATTTTCGTCGGCTACAACACAAATACAAATCAAGACAAACAGAGTCCATATTCTGGGCGTGTTCGCAACAATCGGATTCAGGAAGAATCTCGTAAATATTGTTAGACGGCATAGAATCAACAGAATGGAAATCCGTCCGTTGTCTTTTATTTTTACATTCAGATTCTATAAGATTGTGAATGTTATTAGAAACATGTTGAATAACGGATTGTGATTTATTCCGTATTGAATTATTTTTAACCTTAGGCTTGTTGATTTCCGGTTGGACGCAGACATTTTTGAAATGAATGAAATTTTAAATTAAATTAGCTAGGCTAAATTAGTCTTCGATTAGACTCCTAGTTTGGAAAAGTCTTGATAAAGACTGATTTTGTGGTAGTCTTAATAAAGACTGATTAGTTAGAAGAATAGTTCTTTGAACAGCTAGCCTTAAATATTGCTGATTAATTTCTTAGTCACTCTAATATCACTCTTTGTATCACTTAGTCACTCTAATATCACTCTTTGTATCACGTAGTCACTCTGGTATCACTCTTTGTATAGCCTTGAGAAAGGCTGACTAATTGTTAGTCTTTAAGAAGACTGTTAGTGATTCAGGTAGCCTTGAAAAAGACTGAAGCCTTGAGTCAATAAAACTCTAGGTAGCCAGAAAAAAATTTCAGGAGCCAAGAGCTATAGGCTAACTGCATATCTCGAAATAGCGATTGAAGCGACACCTTGTGAGGGATGGCGTCGTCAGCGTGGTACTCTGTAATATCCTTAACCATGGTTTTACAAGCTAAACTCGACTATTTTCATTAATAATATTTGCATAATCAGTTGAAGTATGAGCACGGTTATTGAAAATCTCTTTCAAACCGTAAAATTCCTTAGTAAATCGTTGAGGAAAGGAATAAAATAAGGAAGAGCGAAATTACAATGGGTTTCTCCAGGGAACTGTTTTGCGCACCAATAGCTCGCTAAAACGCGAAAATTTGTATTATCCCGCTTTTTAGGTATCTTTACTTCGTGTCGATTCCCTTAATCGAGGGTAAGGTTTAACACTTTTGAAAAATCATTTATTATTTTCTTTATATTTTCTTATAGTCAATTTTAAGAATATTCTGTGAAATTTTAAAGCCTATTGGAACGAAACTCTAGAAGTTATGGACCTTTATCTATGGCTCTCATTCTGCAAAGAAGCAAGAGCTCGACGCACAGACAATAGATTTCTACTTCGATTGACTTTAAAACTTGACAAAACATTCTGGAAATGTTTCATTATAATAAATCATAAAAGAAAAAATATGATTTTTTGAAAGTGTTAGGTCTTACGGGCTCCCTGAAGTAATAAATTGTTTCCGTTGATTTTATAGACAAAAAAATTTAAACGCCTTTTTCTCGAAAGCACGTTTTGAAAGTCCGTGTTCATCGTCATTCAAAAACTACTGCACCAATTTTTTTCAAATTTTGCACACACTTTCTACATATAAAAAATAGACCCCAACGTTTTCCTTTTCGTTGTTTGTTACTTTGGAGAGGTTTTACAGTTACAAAATGGCGGATTTTTTTGGCGGATAATTATACTGCGTTCATTTGTTCACTTCTGATTAGTCTGCACTGAGATACAGTGGACACCGCAAATCACGATTTGTAAGAAGCGTCTTTAAAAATACCTCTTCACCGACTTATTTCTCAATATTTTTTCACGAAAAAATTACTAAACGTTGTTCTAATGATGCTTTTTATCACACAAAAAAATTGAACGAAAATTCTGGAAAACAATCGCAAAAATTATGATTTTTTTCATCGTTTTGACCCTTAACCCTTAAGGAAATTCGCGTACAAAAACGATTAACCACACCAAATCTCACTACATTTGAATACTCTTGCATCAATGTTTCTGCCTTCTTCTATAGAGGGTAATAGAATTACAGGAAAAAAAACGACTTTTGATCGAGCTCGATCAGACGACAAGCTCGACACGATAGGAAAACGTTTCTCAGTGTGTATGTGTGTTTGTGTGTGTTGAAGGCTGAACCAATTAAAACAATCTTAGATTCGTTTGAAAGCTACTATTGAGTTATTGGTGAAGTTTGAAGATCAAATGGCTATCCTTACCAGTCCCAGAGAAATGATGATATAAGTGACGTAAACGACAAGTCAGTTTTTATCTACCAGTAATTGTTTTATTTTAGACTCGTTCGTTACATTTGTTTCAGATAGAAATAATGAAGGAACATTTTTACACCTCCCAAGAGGTTTTGGAAACAACTAACGCATATTAGAGTGCTACGTTTAGTAACGAATCTTAAGACTCTCATTTCTAAAAGTGTATTTTCATATTTATTTAAGGCCTGATCACAGTGAGTCGCGTGAAAATTGTGAATCCACCACGTGGATCCCTCAATTCCCTTTTCCGTCTGTTTGTTTAAAAGAGTTATGATGGAAAAACTACATTTTAGGAGCCTCATATCAATTATGCTCCTTATATCGACACCGATGCATTTTAAAGGGCCCATATGTTTGACATATTTTCTTGTAGTAACATGTTCTATAATTCTTCAAAAGGCTTGAATTCACTACCAATGTATGCAAATTAAAACTTATAACTCGCTTCTAAGTGGATTAATGACAACTTTGATTTTATTCAAAGAAGAAGACAGTTCCAAACAAAAGTTTTTCTGAATGCAATGAAGTCCGAAAATCAACCTCTGAAACTCAAACAGAAAACGTATTTTGATGTGGTTGGGACCACTGAGCACTCTGTTAAAAGTGAATGGATTTTTGGTTTTGAAACTATGCAATCCAATTATTGCAATCACAAAAAACTGAACATTTTGACATCTAACTATGTATAACTTAAAAAATAAATATCAAATCGCAAAACCAATCTGTTACGTATTGGCTGACGAGAAGACCTTTCATTTGCGACTAGTCTCGCCATCTCTGAGATCTTGACCTCTTTGTGAACAACACATAACTAACCACACACACGATCATTTGCTCAGTTCGTCGAGCTGAACCGGTTGGCCCTCCGGGCATCGGGTAATTTTCCTAAAATTCGAGCGAATCCTATTCTTATTTTTTTATATTTACAAAAATATTGTGAAAACTCATAAAAAAATCTGGTTTTTGCAGATAATACGAACAGAAGCGTTTAAAATTCCAGTTGCGTGTATGTAAATGAAGAAAATAGAGACCATTGTAAACTTTGAGAGCTATCACACTTTGTTGGACATTTCATAAACTCGATGCAGCGCACCGCGCTGAAGACGCTATGCGCCACTTGGTGGCGCTTCCGGAGCTGCGCAAGTAGCCTATACGCATGCAGTGCGAACGACTGTTCAACACCGACTGAGATTTTCCAAAGACTTAAATACTCTATCTCATATCGTATGCAAAATATTTTTTTAACTCACTTGTAGGTGGATTAATGACAACTTTGATTATATTAAAAGAAGCGGACTATTTCAAACAGAAATTCTTCTGAAGACATGAAAGCTAAAAAATTAACCCCTGAAACGCAAATAGAAAATCGCGTGTTTTGACATGTTTGGGACCACTGTGCAGCGGCGCGCATGGTTTAAAGTGTTTATATTCATTGCGTTACTTTGCTTGTGCGCTGTAAGCAATTGAAGTGTTTAAGATAAGAGTACCGTTTTTGGTACCGAGCATAATTTCGGTCATATCGGTCCCAATCATAAAATATTTAAAATTTATGATTTGTGAAGTGCCGATGTATCAAATCATAAGACTGAATGTGCTACGATGTATGGCTGGTTTCCATACAAAGTATTCTCAAGAAGACGTTTACAATGTAACTACATTGTGTCGAAATGAAATGTAATATTGAAATTATTCTAAGGGATTAACGTGGAAAACGTGGTGGTTTTGTAATTAGGTCACATACTCATTCTCTTCCACCTTACAAGGCGAAGCTATGAGCGAATATCGTTCGTTCTGCATCGTAAGCAGCCAGGACCTGGAGAACGAATGAACCTCTATATGGAAAGTTAAGAAATGTTTCAATTGCTTCGATGGTTGTGAAGCCTTTTTTTCCCTTTCACATTTGGTTTGCTTGCGAGAGATCGTCGCTTCCACTTCCGCCGCCGCTGAAACACCTTAGCTTCGGCCATATTGATAGATATGCGAAAAACCATTTACAAAAATGTAACCGCCTCGTTTCATATGATGGCAGAGGAAATGCTGTCCAGTTTAATTTACGAAGTGCATATAAAAGAAATTGTTTTTGAATAGATTCGATGCGTTCTTCGTGAATAATATTGTATGGATTCCATACTAGGCTGCAATATTCCAAAATAGGTCTGACATATGTAGTGTATAATAATTTAATTGTGTATGGGTCCTGAAAGTTTTGACTGAAGCGTTTAATAAAGCCCAGCATGCTATTAGCTTTATTGATTATGGTATTGTAGTGTTCCACAAAAGTGAGCTTGGAGTCTAAGATTACGCCTAAATCTCTTACAATTTTACATTTTTCTACAAGTTGATTTCCTAGATGTATGTTTGTAGATATAGTTTCATTCTTCCTACTGAAAGTTATTGAGTTACATTTTTTTACATTGAGTTGGAGTAGACTTTTGCAGCACCAAATGTGGAATAGATTGATTTCGTTCTGGAATATTACAGCGTCGTTGATATTTTTAATTTCCATGAAGAGTTTCATGTCGTCTGCATATATAAGCACTTTCAGATTTTTGAGTATGAAGGAAATGTCGTTTATATGTAAAATGAAAAGGAGAGGCCCTAAGTGAGAACCCTGAGGCACGCCAGAAGTTACATTAATTGGTTCAGACAGAATGTTTTGGAAGCGGACTACCTGAACACGATTCGTTAAGTATGATTTGAGCCATTCAAGAAGAGTATGTTTTATGCCATATTTTTGTAGTTTGTGTAGAAGTAAAGGTATGTCAATACGGTCGAAGGCTTTGCTAAAGTCAGTGTAAAGAGTTTCTACGTAGTTGCCGGCGTCCATTGCATTCAGTGTGAATGTTATAAATTCTAAGAGATTTGTTGTAGTTGAGCGGCCTTTAAAAAAACCGTGTTGTTTGTTTGTTATTACATTTTTAAGTTGATGAAAAAGTTTTTCGTTTACAATTTTTTCAAATAATTTTGGAATGCATGAGATAATGGCTATTCCACGGTAGTTCCGAATGTTAGATTTTGCACCAGATTTAAATATTGGTACAAGAAAGGAAGATTTCCATGCTTTAGGAAAAGTATATTTATTAAGTGATAAGTTAAAAAGTAGTTGCAGAGGTAGTGTAAGTTCTTCAGCAAGATTTTTTAAAAATATTGGTGGTATACTGTCAGGTCCAGGCCCTTTCGAGGCGTCTAAGTTTTTCGGTGTTGTCGAAATGTCATGTTCTGATAGATAGTTTACAGAGATGGAGTTGGAAAATGCAGGTATGAAAGAGAAGTATTCACGGCCACGGTCAGTTTCTGAATAAGATGTATATACTTCTTGGAAAAAATTTGCAAAGTGATTACAGATTTCTGTACTATTTTTCCCTACATGTCCGTCGAGGTGCATTTGAGATGGAAAATTGTTGCTTTTTAGTTTAGTTTTTGTGTAGTTAAAAAAGTTCTTTGGGCAAGTCTTTATTTCGTTTTCAATTTTGCGGTTGTATTCTTCGTGTGCTGTGTAAATGGCTATTTTGAGTTGATTGCATAGATTTAAGTAATTTTGAAGATGAGCGTCACTTTTTTCTTGTTTGTAAGTTTTGTGTGCTTTTTGTTTCCTATTTTTCAAATGTTTTAGTTGTGAATTGAACCATACAGGTAATTTGCTGTTATGATTTTTTCTTCTTCTTTTCATGGGCAAAGTTTCGGTCGAGATATTCACGATTAAGTTCTGCCCATTCTTTCATATATTCATTTTGAAAAGGCGCCCCATAGTAAAGTAAGTCGTATTCACGACAAAAAGCCGGTACTTAAAAATTTTTGTTTCGTATACAATTGTTTAAGTATAGCCTTCTCACATAAACATCACATCGGTGTAATGGTAAGTCCTATCTCAACAGTCTATTTGCAAGGCTGTACAGATGATGAGTAGGATAGTTTATATTTACGTATATTCTCTGCTCATGTCGTTTGCGTACATACGAGACCGTATGAAGGGATAGTGGCGGGCTGGGATTTGATACGTGGTGCGTAATCCGGGGCCGTGACTAGTCAATTTTGACCAAATAACTATAAAGGTGTGAGTTTTCTTTGCTGTTGTGACTCTCATTGCTCGATGTGGGGATCGGTTTTTCGAGCGCATGACCTAAATAATTTTTGGGTCTTGTGCTTGACGGTGCCCACGAAGATAGTGGTGAGAGCATTTTATCAGATGGCTCAACTTTAAAGCGATCGAAGTGTTTGTATTTAACATTTACTTTTCCAAATCGTGTGTGTGGAGCGTTGCTTGTGCGGTAGTAGAATGTGTACCTAACGGCTAGCATCTGCTGCCGGAGCATGAGCTTCGTTTTCTTCATACGGTGTTTTTGTGCGTAAGACACTTATTGCCCTGACATCGCTACTAGTCGAGTATGATTTACAACACCTGAGACAACTAGGTGTGAGTCTCTTCCTGGTAATGTGTTCCGTTGCTGATTCTGGGAGCGGGCTTGTATCGTGAGGCCTCATTATTTGTGTCTCGCGCGCTCCCGAAAAATGGAACATTCTGCTAGACAAATGACACATCTCTATGGAGATAGTGTTCGTAAAAATGTTATTTTACATGACAAGGGTCACACTACTGGATGGCTGTCTCGGAGTGTACTGTTGTGGTGGTTGTCTCGGAGAGTCCCCCGCCATTATTAGGGTCCACCTAAAACACAAGTGCCTGTTGCAATGTTTTGTATGTAATGATCTTCTCTCTTCGTTTGCTCCCTTAAAGGAGGGTATAGTATTAGAAAAGACCACTGGTGCTCTTAGATAGCGTCCTTGAATCTTTCTTATACTTCAAATCGCCATCGCGAAAGGTTGTATATCTCAACGCACGCTACTTTGATTTTAGAAATTCGTGATCAATTTTCCTTTGCTTTCTCGAAAAAGGCTACCAACTTCACTCAGACACCTAAGCACTTAAACTCTGCAGCTTTTGGCAGCCAGGATTCTGTTGTTTCCGAGATGGAATCTCAAACGACCAGATTGTGGATGTTGGAGGAAGCGGTCCTTAGAGTGCTCAAAATACGAGTAATACTCCATCCCATGCATTGTTTGCTACTGATAAAAAGCAAAATGTGAACAATGGCAAAATGAAGATATGCAAATGTATGGCTAGGCACATATCTCCACATAATAAGGGGAACGTGCCATCTGAGCCGATATGTTCTGATTCTTGATTTATGATTTAAATTATTTTTACATCAAATTCAATAGAATTCTTTGATGATGAATGGTTAACCAGCGATAGTGTGCTTGAATCACTGAATAATACCGAAGAATTGTTTGAACGAACTGCCTATATTTGAGAGAACAAATTTATTTATTTTTTTATTTATTTATTTATTAATTTATTTATTTATTTATTTGGAGCAGGGAAAAGCCCGATGGAGATGAAATTTGGCAATCTCTCTCTCCAGCAGGCATAAAACCTCCTCATTATTTGTATCAACAGATTACAATGATCCAACAGATACATTTAAGCCTAACACTACAATTAAAACTAACAGTTAAAACTAAATTTATAACACTATAACTAGTTGATGACACCAAGCATAATAGTATTAGTACTCTTACTTAGAAGGTGAGAGAGAGGAGAAAATTTATTAGGTAAATTGAACAAGGGTTGGTGGAGGGGGTGCTAAACGAGCGAAAACGGACGACGGGGTTGGAATTAGCATGTAGATCTAATTAGTGATAAAAATGGATGGTGAAAGACAGTAAAAAGAGGAAGTAACGACCAGGTTAATTTAGGCGAACGAATCTAGTTAGTTTCAAATGAAGATGATGGAGAGACGGAATGGGGGTTGAATGAAAATAAAATATTAACGGTTCCAGACAAATCCTAATCTGACAGGTGACTATGAAACAATCGTTTAATCATGTTTCGAGATAAATGAAAGTCGAAGACATTGGAACAGTTGTTGAATGTTCGGCACATACTGGAGAACGGCTCATTATAACCATAATTTGTTCTTGCAACAGGTAATCTCAAAAAGGGGTGGGAACGAAGATTGCGTCGATGAATGTCGAGATTAATCAATTGAAGGAGTTCGGGACAATCGATACGTGATTGAAGCAAATCAGCAACGAAAGTTGCCTTGGAGACATTCCGACGAACGAATAATGGATCAAGATCAATAAGCTTACAGCGATCTATGTAACTAGGAAGATTAGTAGGATCTCTCCATGGTAGGTTACGCAGGGCAAATCTAATAAATTTATGTTGAATAGCTTCGATCCGATCTATGTCGATTTGATAATGGGGTGACCAGACAACAGCTGAATATTCAAGCGTCGAGCGGACTAGAGCACAATATAATGCTTTAAGACAATGTACATCGACAAAGCTCTTAGTAATGCGAAAGACGAAACCTAAAAGCTTAGAGGCCTTAGAGATCACATAATCAATATGACTTTTGAAATTCAACTTGGTATCAAGAATGATACCTAAATCTTTAACGGTAGACTCTCGTTTCAGTACAATCTGCGAAATGTTATAGTCGTAGCTAAATAGCGAGTGTTTGCGAATAAACGACGTAACGGAACATTTCGAGGCATTTAGGACCATTCTATTGTCGTTACACCAGTTCACGAATGATTCAAGCTGTGACTGTAAAAATATAGTGTCGTCTGGCGATCTTACTAGATGATATAGCTTAAAATCATCTGCGAAAGATAGTTTGTGGCATTTCAATAGAAAGTTGAGATCATTGAGGTAGAGCAAGAATAAAAATTGTCCCAAGTGACTGCCTTGAGGGACTCAAGAACCTACAGCAAACGGTGTTGTAGTGCATTCACCGATTTTCACTAACATTTCCCGACCAATAAAATAAGATTGAAGCCATTTGAGTAAAGATCCACTGAATCCAAGTTTTTCGAGTTTAGCAACTGTAATTTGGTGGTTTATCTTATCGAAGGCTGCGGAGGAATCCGTATAGATAGCGTCAACTTGAAGGCGTGCTTGTAGAGATCGAATTATAAAAGATGTACAAGACAATAAGTTCGTTGTAGTTGATCGTTTTGGCATAAAACCGTATTGTGTTTCCGAAATGTAGTTATTGCAGTTATGCTTGATGAAGTCCAGAACTATATTCTCAAGTAACTTAGACACAGCGCATAGTACGGCTATCCCACGATAATTGGATACATCAGCTTTATTTCCCTTCTTGAAAACCGGAAAAATATATGATGTTTTCCAAATATCCGGAAAAGTTCCTGAATTGAGTGAGATATTAAACAGCATCGATAGTGGAATCAGAAGGCTGTTCGAGCACTTTTTCAATACCAGAGAAGGAATACCATCGGGCCCAGCGTTAGAAGATAGTTTCATTTTAGAACACGCTTTATCAATCATAGCTGTCGTTATGATTGGATTGGGGCCAATCGGGGAACGGCGAGGAACATTAATAATAGCTTCGCAGATTTGATCATTCGATAAGGTTTCATCAGAGAATACATTGCTGAAATGTGATTTAAATAGGTTACAAATGTCAGTCAACACGGATGATTCAACTGATTCCTTCCTCTGTTCGTTCACGTAGTTCCAGAAGGTTTTGGGGTTGATTTTTAAATTATTTTGTACACGAAGGAGGTGCGAATGAAATAACATTTTGTTCAGTCGCTTATAACGATTGTTGAGGAACATATAATACGATCTAAAATGGAGCGAAGGATGCTTCGATAGTTTTCTTAGAGCAGAACGTTTAGCACACTTATAACGTTTTAGGGTCAGATTGGATCATGGGGGATGGACAGATTCACGTCGAATATTTTTGGGTACAAATTGATCGATAGCATACGAAACTATATGGGACCATAACGTAGCAAAGGAATTGCAATCGCCATTAGTAAACAGGCTTCTTCAGTCTAGCGACAGCAAAAACTGATTCATTGCTTCGAAATTTCCTCTCTTGAAATCGTAATATGTGCCTTCAGAAACGTTATTAAAAACGATTGGCGTGTATGCAGGTATAGTGATTTGGAGAGGAGGGTGATGACGACACATTTTAACCAGTGGTGAAGGAGCGATGGATATGGAACAAGTACTCGACAATTCATAACTGGCGAAGCAAAGATCCAGAAGGCGATTATTGCTATTATAGTTATCATTTAGCTGAACTGAACCTGCGGTGTTGTAATCGTCCAGGAGTCGTAATGTAGTATGAGTTTTAGAAGAACATGAAGCATCCGAATAAAGATATCTACAAGAACCGCGAGTCCATTTAATACCAGGTTGGTTGAAATCACCTAAGATCATAATTTTGTCATTTAAGCTCAAATTATCGCTTATCAATGAAAGAGAACTTAAGTGTTGTTCGATCAGATTCAAATCACGCCTGATCGCGTGAGGCGGAAAGTAAAGCACGCTAATGTACAATGTGAAGTGTGTGAACGAAAGAGCGATCCAAACTTGCTCAACATTTTCACAGTTTGAGAGAGACACCAAGCGAGAATTGAATTTGGAGCGACAGGCAATAAGAATACCACCGCAGCTCTTTTTCAAACTGTTTTCGTCGTTGCACGGAAAGACCGAAATCAGCATTGTGGCGAAAAAATTAGTTGATTTTCTGATTTTAGTTAGTTATTTTTTGAGACAACTAAAAAAATCTTACTTTTGCTAATTTAGATTTTCTAATTCTAGTTCCCTTAATAATAATAAAATATTTGTTGAAATGTCTATTTTTTTAGTTGAATTCACCAATTAAGCGTGCTGTCATTTCTTAGCTAAGGCACACTTCATATCCATTCAACTAATTTTTTAGTTGAATTAGAGAAATAAAACGTTGTTTTCAACCAACATGAATGGTTGAATTTGCTTCTGCAATTTGCGGTTATATGGCGCTCTGACACCGAAAAAAATGTTAACACCGTAATGACTACTAGCCACTAGATGGCACACTACTACCGAAAAAAATTTCAGTCGCGGTTATCTTTTCTATATTGGCAGGTACAAATACGATGCTGTATTGGAGAAAAAGACATAAACGAAACATAAACTTCTTTTTGAAAATTTTACTTCTAAACTGCTGTTTTCTTCATTCGACTTCGCGAAATCGACTCTCTCACTGAAAACTTTGAGCACTCGGAAAACAAAAACCGAATACAAGTAGCACACCGGATGGCGTAGCCCGAACGGTTGGAAGATACAAAAAACATCATTTGACGTGTACAATTAGAGTGCAATATTCGAAACTCACTTCACTGTTCCGCGTAAAAACATTTCTACCCACAATTGCTTCAAATGAGCACAAATTCTGAATAAATACACTTTTTACTAACAGTTTACGTCATTTTCACATATCGGGTTAGAAATTTATGTATGGATATATCGTAACACATGCGAAAAACAACAAAACAATTTGCAAACAGTTTCAACAAGACTGTTCTTTTAAGCTTTTTAATGGATTGTTTTGCTTTGACACTTCTCATGAGTTTTTGGCTAATAAACTTGTTAATAAAACCAATCTTATTTTTGTTTTCTTTGTGCTGTCCTTCAGTAATGACGGTGATAGATAAATAGAAACAAATTTTCTGATTTTAATAACGAAATTAGTTGTCAATGAGAATTTCGTGTTAGATTGAAATATTGCTGGTTTGTGTCCAGAATATTCGCCAACTAAACACATTCTCTAAAAATAAGAGTTTTTTCAGCAAAGAAAATTCTCAATTTTAACTAATTTTATAGTTATTTTGAAAATTTTGTTGTTAAAATCAACTAATTCAAAAACAGTAATACGAATTAGGCGCAGAGCTAATTTCGGTTGTTCCGTGTGCGATCAAGTCGGTAAACGGAGTAGGAATTGCTGAAAATCTGCCTGGTTAACGTGTTGTCATTTAACCAGGTTTCGGTAAAAGCATAGATATCATACGCAGCATCAGAACAGGCCAGATAGTAGTCCACGAGCGAACGATTCATTCCCCCAATATTCTGATAGTAGATGCTCAGACCAGTGTCTCTGTCAATGCATGAAACGGTGTCGCGACAAAGGGTACAACAAGGGTGTGCGGGGGGTGAGGGGTTAGACGAGTGAGGCGTGTAGCGGCTGGAAACAATCGAGGTGATTGATTTTGCCTGCTGGTCCTGTGATAATTTAGCAATCTTTGGGGCAGGGGACGAGAGGGGCTCGATCGGCGTAGGGTTCGTATAGCTGATTCTGTTCTCTGTTGTGGCTTGCGCTCTAAAAAAGAGGTGATTGTCACTCCATTCGACCAAAAATTAGGTGACGTTATATTTTGCTCAAAAGCTTGCGGAACACTTAATTTGAACGAAATGAAAGATGAAACGAAAACGGTCTGTCCTGGTACTGCCTAACAAGCTTAATGCAAACAATATGGCTACGATTACAATTAGTTTTAGATTGAACGTAGTTGGTAATATTTTCTTCAGTTTCGCTAGGTAAAAATTTGGTTAGATAGTACCAATTTCTATTGCTAGTGTTGCTAGGAATCTGATTTGCCGGGGGGCTACCAGAAGGGTAGTAGCTATTGACAGCTGTGCTATTGACAATGGATTGCATGCGAGGTGTACAATTAGTTATTACCTGCTGATTACTAGTAGGGACAATTTGGAACTGGGTTGGACCAACATATGGAATGTTGGAAATAACCGAAACCTGTCTAGCATTATTTAATGGTACTGTAGTGTATGAAGCAATGATGTTCGTGTTGTTTGCTTGCGACGAAATAAAACGGTGTTGTGTGGAAAGTCCGTAGTCGTGAGATTTACTTACAGCGTTGTCTGAAGCAGCGGGCCGACAAACAGCAGATGTAACCGGAATTGACTGCAGAGTGATTGTGTTACAGATGCTTGTCGAATTTGTACTAATGGTAGTAGCAGTGTTGGTTCGTGGTAGCAACGGATATATATTGACAGTGCCAGCGGTAGAGGTCATAGAAGTCTGTGTTGAATAGTTAATTTGAGCATTAGGGAGATGAGTTGTATCGGCAATGGTGGTTGACGGTGCTGATTGCACTTCTGTAGAAGTTGGAAGTGGAGGCGGATCGATGTCATTGGTATAGTTGTTAGTTGTAGTTCGAAATGACGGCGACGGAAGATTGACGTTTTGAGTCGCGATGCTGACGGCTGGTAGCATAGGTGTTGTGATCACAGTGGCATTATAATCAGCGGGGAAGGTTATGAGATTGGTCGAACGATTGTTATTATTCGTATCTGAAACGAGCGGTATTATAGAATTTGAAGTGGATATGTTTGACATTGAAGCGTCGACTCTTGGAATTTTGTCCGGCTGCGATAAAGATGGTCTGCTGGTGCTGCTGGTTCGAGGCCGTTTATTGGTATCTTCCAGTATGGATTCAAAAAGGTTAGTTAAGTTAAGCTGAAGATCATCCAGACGTTCGAGAAATGGAGTGCTGTCGTTTACATAACGTTCGGTTGGTTCCTTCGACCGATGAAAGCAGCCGGATCTAGTGCAAATATTTGAATACATTCTGCAATAAGACTGCATTGTGTCCGTCAAAGTACCGATCATCTTCAGAGTTGAAGTAGTGCGATGGAGAATTAATTGTATAGCCTCATCAGATAACTCGTTGCGACTGGAGATTTCACGGCACGGGGGGCACAGCCAGAAAATTCCTAGCATTCCCGAATGAATTTAGCTAGCGAGTTATTTAAGTTAACGCACTTTACGTGGAAACTTTTGAAGCAAAATCGGCAAACTATTTTGGTGCCTCGGGTGCTAGAGGAACCAAAACAAACAACTGCGTCGCATTTGCTTTTCACCATAGTGTTGGTAGCGGCGTAAGGCAAATGACAAATATATGAGTACCCGAGAGAGACTGTGAGTGCTATCAACTTCGATAAACGAGGCAAGAATAGCAGCTGTATGAGATGAAAACTTTTTATCACTAGCGCACTATATGTTTTATGGGACGGATAAAAACAGTCCACGGATGCGAAATATGCGTTATTACGATTAGCACTACTGAAACTTAGAAGGTTTGTGGTGGTTTAACACTACTCGTGGGCAATTATTTTAAGAGCTGCATACTCATTTTTAGAAAAATTCAATACTATCAAACGTAATAGGGCACGCTCGTCAGCAAGTATGTATGGAATGGTTCGTTCTCCAATCTGTTTGCTCGTGTATATTTTCAGCATCGTAGCCGGTCCCTCGCATTGATGAATGAATGGTGATAGCTCTGCATACCATACTGAGAATCCACCGATGTTTTAATTTCGGTGCTAAAAAAGTACGGTTGTGTAATGTCAGAGACATAACTGGATGTCGTGAATACGAATAAAACTGACACGATTTCTTCGCACTCTCGAATTCGAATTGATGGTTGATCGATTGTGTGAATTGCGAAACTTTCCCCCTTTTCACTACTAAAATTTTCAACGATTTTTGACGTCGATTATCTCATTTCGGATTTGCATATTTCATTGAAAGAAACTATCAAGGTGCAGTACAGGAATCATTTCTGCCTTTTAGAAGGACCAAATTGTGGAATTCTCTACGATATTTAGCACAATTCGGAACACTTTTCTCGAACGATTTTCGCACAGCGAAAAGTGCACGAACCAAATTAAATTATTTTGGATTTTCACTAAACTGATGATTTCTTCCTTCGATTTCAAAGAAGTAATCTTAATAGTTCTTTAGATAACATTTAGAGCCATTAGAACGGCTGATTTTATTTAATGTTGTCCACTTTTCGTTTCTTGTTTTCTTTCTCCCCAATGCAAACCTCCAGCAGCTGATGCAATCGTTCTTGATTGAATTGGAACTAGCTTTGCGTACAAACCGCAACACATCCGCTCGCAGTGCCAAATGATGCGAAACTGGTTTAATGCGTCTTCTCGCCTTGACGACAGGAAGGCAAATGAGAACTACAACCTGAGCGTTTGTGGTTTTTAACCACGCAGAAGGTGTGCTCTCGAATGCCGCTGTTTGAATGCGTCTTCTAACCCCGACGTCTGCTTCCATCCAACGCACAAGAAGAAATGATCGATTTTCGACCACGGTTCCCCTTTTAATACGTTCAGTTGAAGATATGTGCCTGACTACCTCAAAATCGTCGTACTTGCGCGAAAAACTCAAGCAAAGTAAAGAGTTTTCCGCGTTGTTTTAAAATTTTAAGAAAACTTAATTTTTGAATTGTTTGTAATTATCTCACACTGTTGAAAATATTATCCTAAATTCCTGATTTTTGATGAAATGGTGAAAGAATTATGTTGCTGCGATTAATACAAGTCGAGATATTCACGATTAAGTTCTGCCATACTTTCATATGGCTAATTTTGAAAAGGCGCCCCATAGTAAAGTAAGTCGTATTCACGACAAAAAGCCGATATAATATGAGTTTCTTCGTTAAAAGTTATTGGTGGTGTACAAATCCCTCGATTTTAATTGGGCATCCAGAGGTAGTTCAATGGAAGATCGCGAATGAATTTGCTAGCACCAACTCCTAAAACCGCTATCAAGAAATCCTATAATTCTATTCCTACCTATCTCTACTTTTACAAATGGTCGAGTGTCTTCTTACTGCGGTCGATCCGAGATTTGACGTGTCATTGACTGAAAACATTTCTGCATGTCGTGGAAGTGATCCACGAAACGCTCAACGTGCGACTGTCACCTGTTTGTCGCTTGTACCTCGAGTTGAAAATCGAGATCTGGTGGAAGGAACTCTTTTTGCCTTTCTCATATAGAAAGGTTATGCAATCACTGTGAAAACCGACTTTTGAACCGAGGCCCGGAGGGCCGAGTGTCATATACCATTCGACTCAGTTCGTCAAGTACGCAAAATGTCTGTGTGTGTGTATGTGTGTGTGTGTGTGTATGTGTGTGTGTGTATGTGTGTGTGTGTGTGTATGTGCGTATGTGTGTATGTAACGTTTTTTTGCACTAACTTTTCTCGGAGATGGCTGAACCGATTTTCACAAACTTAGATTCAAATGAAAGGTCTTGTGGTCCCATACAAAATTCCTGAATATTATTTGAATCCGCCTTCCGGTTCCGGAATTATGGGGTAAAATGTGCAAAAAATTGTGAAAATAAGTGCACTAACTTTTCTCAGAGATGGCTGATCCGATTTTAACAAACTTAGATTCAAATGAAAGGTCTTGAGGTCCCATACAAAATTCCTGAATATTATTTGGATCCGACTTCCGGTTCGGGAGTTGTGGGGTAAAATGTGCAAAAAAAAGAAAATATGTGTTTTAACTTTTCTCATAGATGGCGCGACCGATTTTCACAAACTTAGGTTCAAATGAAAGGTCCTGTAGTCCCATGCGTTATTCCTGAATTTCATGCGGATCCGACTTCCGGATACGGAAATATAGGGTAAAGTGTGTTAAAAATTGTACACTATCACTGAAAATGGGGAAAAACCTTGAAAAATTTTCTAAATCGACCTCAAATCTTTTCCAATTTGATGGTTTTTATCAGTAGACGGTCAAACAAACCAATTTCGGTTATTCTTTTAAGAATCGAAGAAAATTTTTTTTTGCCTTTCTCATATAGAAAGGTTATGCAATCACTGTGAAAACCGATGTTTGAACCGTGGCCCGGAGGGCCGAGTGTCATATACCATTCGACTCAGTTCGTCGAGTACGCAAAATGTCTGTGTGTGTATGTGCGTATTTGTGTATGTAACGTTTTTTGCACTAACTAATCGACCTCGAATCTTTTCCAATTGATAGTTTTTATCAGTAGACGGTCGAACAAATCTATTTCGATTATTCTTTTAAGAATCGAAGAAAAATAATTTTGAAGAATACCACAGTATTATATATGATAGTTTGATTGCTACGAGAAAGGCATCATTACACCACTAGGTGGATTAAAACAGGTTTTTAATTCTGATTTAAGTTCAGACCATTTCTGGAAGTCTCGATTATGCATCCCTTCCATACACCAAGCTGTACACCTCATCATAACTTCTCTCAAAAATTCTGTCTACGACCCCCGTCTTCTTCTTCATATTCCAATTCCCATTCCGACACGGGAATTCTTCTCATCGGTTTAAGGTATCTTTTCCTATTTTTATTCCTATACTTTCCTTTTCTATTAGCATTGCTTGTTTTCGAAGAGTTTTCTGAGGATGAGCTCTGTGAGTCTGAATATTCACTTGAACTAGATTCAGTTGCTTCTGAAAAAACCTTACTCTCCTGGAATGTCTGGTTCGCTTTCTCTGAGACATCGTTTTTTGTCTTTGCTTTTTAATTTTATTGTTGAGCTTTTAGGCTCATCTTCTATCTCATCTAACTCTGGCACTGGTTCCCCTATCGACTCAGTCTCTAAAATAGATTGGTTCCCAACGGTTTCATTAGAATCATTCCCTTGATCTAGAGGATCTGGTAAATCGAATTTCGAGAACTCCGACTCAATTTTACTTCTTTTCTCTCTCCTTTTTTTGATGTTTTGTAGTGTAAATAACAAAACATTCAAAATGTCGTATTAATTCCAACGAATTCTCGAGTTTTCCCTGTTCTTAACTTTCAATTGTTCAATTATTTCTGCGCATTTGAACGAATCTGTCATTTGTTTGAATTCTAATTTGTTTAAATTTTAATGATTCGATTATTTTTACCACCGCTGCAATTTTCTATATAAGTTCCAACGCCTTACCGCAAGCGGTATCATTTTAGGTTTCACGGACTTCTACCAACGCTTGACTCGAATGCTGTTTCAGCAGGTGGGACTCAGATTTATGTTTGTAATATGAGCCTTTAACACTAAATCTCTTCACACATGCCAGACCATGTAATATGAATATATAAGACTAAATCTTTAACACACTCCAGACCACACGCACTTAACAAAAACCCGTAAAAGCACCCTTCCACAAAAACCTAAAAACCTACATAAAATAAAAACATTACATACATGAAGGCAACTAAAATATCAACACTTGCTCGTTCTGGTGACCCAGAGAAAAAAACACCGTGATCATAAAATTCGACTACAGAAACAAGGAAGCATCAAGTTTCAAATCGTTATGTCATCGAAAAAAGCAGAACACACAATAACAGTAACTCAGGAACACACACTAACTTAAACCGACACTCACGAGAATAAACCAACATGCTATCGCCCTCTCCTCTCCGCATCATACCCGCTCACACTCATCAAGAAGCTTTACTCACTCTCTTACCCACAAAATATACAATGGCCGACACGATACAACGAGTCCCATTGGTTAAACCCGATTTACACTGCGCGTTCTAACTCCTCCTCCCGGATTCTCAGTAATCCCAATTGTAAAAACTAATTACCTAGGCTAGGAGAGAATAGACACTATAAGTTAACGAACTGATAAAAATAAAGTAATCTTAACCTCAACCTTAATCAATTCTCAAGGCGACCGTTAGTAAATCCGCGAATTCTGCATCAGTTAGTTTCGGTTTCGCGAGTGACTGGGTGAAAATAGAGATCTTAGATGCAACTGATTACTGGTGATAAACTAACAACTGAAGAAACTACAGAAGTAACATGTAAACATGGAAGCAGAAGAACAAAAGTGAAGTTATCTGTAGTTGTTTTTATATCACCTAGAAAACTCGTCAACATGCAGAAATTGGACCACATGGTCTTGAACAGTGAATCGTGAATAAATATGCAGCCAGGCAGTGAAAAAAAGCCCGAGCCAAATGAAGCTGAAAGTGATGAAAAATGTCCAAAGTCGTGTGGTACAGCAGAAAACATAAAGTGAAATGAATGGAAAACTATAAACCTTACCTGAAAGATGATATAAACGTACCTCCCATTGGTAGTCCTATACAGTGTTTAGTGAAAACCTGATGAATAGTAATCGCAAAACCAGCAAAAAATTCTACAACAAAGAAGTTACCAAATCTTCAAACAGAGTCATCGAAGCCGTCAAATCTTCAATCAGAGTCATCGAAGCCATCAAATCTTCAATCAGAGCCATCGAAGCCATCCAATCTTCAATCAGAGTCATCGAAGCCATCAAATCTTCAATCAGAGTCATCGGAGTCATTAAATCTTCAAATTAAGGTATCGTGCTAGATTAATAAAACTTTAGTATAGGAGTTGTTAGGTAACAAACTAGCTCTAATAATGGGATGGTTCTCGAGCGACGAGACCGTCAACAATAATATCACTGAGCTACCTAGAAATACAGAGGCAGTGGCCTTATGTGTATTAGCAGGATTAGCAATAGGCTATCTTGGCATGAAAGGGCTCATTAAGTTACTCAAGAATTATACAGAAAAAATTGCGACCAGAACGGTGCGCCAGTTGCAAGTGGCCAATGTGTAAAAAGTTAAGTAAAAATTTACTGCACAGAAATTTTGAAGTTAAGATAAAAGCAACAAAAAAATATGGAACAGTTTTTTAACGACAAATGGCCACCATCGGTGCAACAAAAATTAAAAGAATTAAACGAGAGGGTCAAAGAAACCCGTAAGGTAGAAAACCAAAATGAACACGTCTGCGGTTATTATTGCGTATTCATGAAGCAGAAAGAGCACTTTAGTTACTACAAGTGCTGCAGGAAAAACACGTATATGTTTTAACGGTTCTTCGGTTAACCAAAACCGTTCTTTGTTATAACTCTAGAAATAATTACAATAAAAAATATTAGTTTTACGTTTCGTCTTTGACTCATCAGTGCAGAGCAGTTCAAATTGAACTGCTTAGTGCTAAACTCGGCAGTTCAATTTGAACCGCTAAGCAGACGTAAAGTTTCTGCTACTTACAGAACACTTTTTGTTTTGCAACGGAGTGCAATGTCTTTTCTGACGTGCCGAACGAAAACGTGTTTTCGACTATTTCTGGCCGATGCAGGTTAGGTCATTTAGGGGTTAGCCAAATTTTGTGCTAGGGCACATAACCGTTTTTATTAGTTTTACGTTTCGTCTTTGACTCATCAGTGCAGAGCAGTTCAAATTGAACTGCTTAGTGCTAAACTCGGCAGTTCAATTTGAACCGCTAAGCAGACGTAAAGTTTCTGCTACTTACAGAACACTTTTTGTTTTGCAACGGAGTGCAATGTCTTTTCTGACGTGCCGAACGAAAACGTGTTTTCGACTATTTCTGGCCGATGCAGGTTAGGTCATTTAGGGGTTAGCCAAATTTTGTGCTAGGGCACATAACCGTTTTTATTAGTTTTACGTTTCGTCTTTGACTCATCAGTGCAGAGCAGTTCAAATTGAACTGCTTAGTGCTAAACTCGGCAGTTCAATTTGAACCGCTAAGCAGACGTAAAGTTTCTGCTACTTACAGAACACTTTTTGTTTTGCAACGGAGTGCAATGTCTTTTCTGACGTGCCGAACGAAAACGTGTTTTCGACTATTTCTGGCCGATGCAGGTTAGGTCATTTTACCCCTAAATGACCTAACCTGCATCGGCCAGAAATAGTCGAAAACACGTTTTCGTTCGGCACGTCAGAAAAGACATTGCACTCCGTTGCAAAACAAAAAGTGTTCTGTAAGTAGCAGAAACTTTACGTCTGCTTAGCGGTTCAAATTGAACTGCCGAGTTTAGCACTAAGCAGTTCAATTTGAACTGCTCTGCACTGATGAGTCAAAGACGAAACGTAAAACTAATAAAAACGGTTATGTGCCCTAGCACAAAATTTGGCTAACCCCTAAATGAATAAAAAATAGTTATAATAGTAATTACAATCCTAATAATAATAATAATGCTCAACAAATCAGATATGGTAACAACATACGGAATACATTTAATTATCGTGGTAGACCCAGAGAGCAGGTCACTACAACCAGAATTTCCAAAGAAATGGAAATAACAGAATATTTATAACCAGCGAGGAACAACCAGAAAATGCCTTGCAACACGAAACCTTAAATGTACAATACCAAAATATAAATAATGGCATTGAGAACGACAATATAAACATGATGCCCCGTCAATGCGAACAATTCCAAAGTACTAACCAATATCAAACGAATCAATTTTTTTAAGAAAGACCTTGTATACCATGAATATACACGCCGCTAATTTTATCAAAGTGGGTGTACGAATGGCAAATTCAATATGCACATTTATCATAGACTCAGGTGCAGATATATCTGTTTTTAAAGCAAACAAAATATCTCCACAACAACCAATCAATCCAAGCAACAAAATTAAACTTACCGGAATTACCGATGGTGAGATAGAAATCATCGCGACAACAGAAACAGACTTAATAATTAATAACGAAATTTCAATTAAACATTCCACGATTCCACGTAGTAAGCCCAAATTTCCCAATTTCTACAGACGGCATCTTAGGCAGAGATTTTCTATCAGCCAATAAATGCCTAATCGATTACGAATGTTGGATATTAAACTTTACAATTAATAATACCCCAATAGCAATACCGATTCAAGAGACTGTTAACAAAAACTACATTATCCTGGTAGATGCGAAGTTATCAGAAGAATGCAAAATTTAAATATCAGTGAGGACATGGTACTACACTCACAAGAAATTAAACAAGGAATATTTGGCGCAAGTGCAATTATTTCACCACAAAAAAAATTTGTAAAATTTATGAATACATGACATATAAATGTCAGCCAATTAGAATTCAAGCCAATTTTAGAATCCTTAAATAAGTACACAATTTTGAAAAATAACCCGTATAAAAATAACACTAGAAAAAACGAAGTCTTAAATGAACTCAATCTAAACAACGTACCAATATACGCTAGAAACAACCTGGAAAAGTTAATTTCAAATTACTCTGATATATTTTGCTTACCAGACGAACCAGTTTCATCAAACAATTTTTATTCACAAAACATCGAACTGAGCGATAAGTCCCAGTGTACATTCCAAATTACAAAACTATTAGATATATTAGTTCCGAAAAAATCCGAAAACAATAATGCAAAATGAAGATTGGTAGTTGATTTCCAACAACTTAACAAAAAATATTAGCCGATAAATTTTCGCTGCCAAGAATTGATGCTATTTTAGATCAGCTTGGTAGAGCAAAATATTTTACAACCCTGGACTTAAGGTGAAATGTAGCGGAATGCGAAAATCGCGTTTTCGATCAATTATTCAAAAACTAGACCGATTTTCGAAAAACCAAAAACACTCAAGTTTTCGAAATCAAATTTATCATAACTAAGTATTCTTAGAATTTTGAAATTTTGCTTTGCCGAGCCGTAATTGGTTTTTGAAATGTATAAACGGTTACTGTTCCGTTCCACGGGGATGATTTTAGAACTGAAAAGTAGTGTTTGTAGCAGAATTTCACAAAAAATCTGAAAATGCAACTCAAAATTATAAAATTTTAGCGAAAACAACCGAAAATTGAAAAAGTTTTCATAAACTTTTCTGCATTTTTTTATTGCTTGCGCGCTGCTGTTTCGTGTTGAGGTGGTGTGAGAAATGCACGGTGGGCACGGTGGCATTATATCGTGAGCAAAAAATAGATATAAAATAATGACGCAAATTTATGCAGCATTGGGTTTTGTGTTGAAATAAAAACGACTTGAATACAATAAAATGAGTATTGTAAGAAATCGTTTATTTTCTAAGTAGCTGTCATTTATACAAACAATGTGATAAACATTGAGGGCCAGCTTCGAGACAGTCAGAATGGAAAACTTATTGGAATTCATTGGTTTTTCAATTATTATGAATACAATGAATCAACGCTTGATTTTGCTTTCAAAATCGATTGAATAATAAGGAACTACGAAATAACTTTATATTCAATTTCGCGCCCCAAATATGTGCTTGAGAAAAGATTCACTAAATAATTTTAACTGCATGGTATGATGATCTATTAGTTATAATTGGAATGTATTCCAATAATGTAACCTAAGAAATTATTCAACTATTGATGATTTCTGGCACCGGAGGCCAGATGCTGTTTGGTCTTCGGTTCGTTATCGTTGAAACAGACATTTCTAGACTCATCATGCTATACAATTCCGAAAGTCGCTTCCGAAAAAAAGTTAATGGTGAATACTTTTACGTAAATTCTATCTCATCGGCGGGAAGGGCCTGGTGAACGACTGGCAAAGATATCGAAAATACTTGAATGTTCTCTTGTCTTCAACCGTTCTTTTGAAGGAGAATCGATGCTTGCTACTAAAATCAGGCATATACATGGTTAGCAAGTTAATCAATACATATACATTTAACCTCATGTTAATCATTCATAATTACTCATGATATATAGCTCTAGTGTAAGAGTAATCACTAACAATGATGATTGAATCAGCATATATTCAAAGTGTGAAGAATTCTAAAATTCATTACGTCCCGTCTTTTTTACAAGCCAATATAACGAGAGGTAAACCCACTGCGCTCAATCATTGAAAAAAGTTCTTGTTTCCTTGTGGCCGTCGCTTTGTGCGATGGTTCGTTCAACTGAAGCGGATAAAATTTTGCGCGCATTTTATGACGCTACATTTCACCTTAATGTCAGGATTTCATCAAATACCCTTAGAAATAAACTCTAGGAAATACACAGCATTTTCGACCCATTCCGGTCATTTTCAATTTAACAGATTACTGTGTGGCTTAAATATCAGTCCAAACAGTTTTCAACGAATGATGACTATCGCAATGCCAGGATTAACACCTGAGCATGCTTTTGTACATATGGATGATATTATAGTAGTTGGATGCTCAATCCAACACCACCTTCAGAATTTAGAAAAAGTTTTTGAACGCATTAGGAAGTACAATCTTAAACTAAATCTCAATAAATGTAAATTTTTTAATACAGAAGTAACATATTTAGGTCACAAAATTACAGATAAAGGGATCCTCCCAGACAGTAATAAATACGAGGCAATATAAAAACTACCCCACACCAACAAGTAGCGACGACGTGCGAAGATTCGTCGCCTTTTGCAATTATTACAAAAAATTCGTCCCAAATTTTGCAACCATAGCCTACCCATTAAATCAATTACCAAAAAAAATCAGAAATTTTCATGAACACTAGAGTGCCAGCATGCATTTGTAACCTTAAAATCCTTCCTAATGTCACCAAAACTTCTACAATACCCAGATTTTAATGTACAATTTATTTTAACCACAGACGCTTCCGACGTTGGATGTGGTGCAGTTTTATCACAAATAATCAATGGCAATGACTTACCATTAGCATTTTCCAGCAAAAGCTTTACAACAGGAGAAAAGAATAAATCAGTAATTTTGAAAGAACTGACAGCAATACACTGGTCAATTAATTATTTGAAGTCTTACCTATACGGATGCAAATTCACTATACGAACGCACCACAGACCGTTAGTATTTTTATTTAATATGAAAAACCCAACCTCCAAATTGACAAGGTTAGATTTAGAGGAATTTCAATTTAACATAGAGTGTATCCAAGGTAAAAGTAACGTTGCAGCCGATGCGTTATCACGCGTAATAATGTCCTCAGGTAAATTGAAGGCAAATAGTATTTTGATGGTTAATACAAGGTCAATGCCGAGAAAACAAGAACTCATAAAAAATAGGAAAAAAACAGAATAAATTATATACTAACAAAAATACTAACCATATTAATAATTCAAGCACTAATAATAATAATCCTTGCATTAACAGTGAGCCTGATCAACTCTCTGTTTATTCAACGGAAACCTCTAGCGAAGTAAGACAGTTTTTAAAAATGGGATGTTTTTTTCGAAAACAACCATATTATAATTGACACATATCAAGGAATACAAAAACAAAAACCGATGCATCGTGTAGTTACAGAAGTAAGAGATATCAGACGAAAACTCGTGTTTGCAATCTCCAAATATCAAGAATAAATGAGATAATTAAAAGTTAGCAGAGTAGCAATCTCTTGCAATGATAAAATATTTGAGATGGTACCTATGGAAATGTTTAAAAGACTCGTTCTACAAACACTGAAAACATTACAAATCATGATCTACAAACCACCGAAGTTTATTAGTAACCTTCGCGAAATACAAATAATATTAAAGAATCACCATGAATTACCTACAGGAGGACACATCGGACAAAACAGATTGTACCTCAAATTAAGAGAAATATATACATGGAAATTTATGAAAAGTTCAATTGCTAATTTCATCTAGGCCTGTGACATTTGCAAAAAGAACAAAATCATTAAACATACTAAAGAGAAATTACAAATTACGAATACACCTAATAAACCATTTGAAATAGTGGCAATCGATACTGTAGGGCCGTTGCCCAAAACAACCAATAATAACAGATACGCTGTAAGCATACAGTGTGAACTAACCAAATACGTTGTATATATACCAATACCTACCAAAGAAGCTAACGTAGTAGCTAAAACGTTAGTAGAAAATTTTATCCTAACTTACGGCAAGTTTCTTGAGTTAAAAACCGATAGAGGAACCGAATATAAAAACGAGGTTCTAGAACAAATTTGCAAATTGTTAAAAATTAAACAAACATTTTCGACAGCTTATCATCCACAGACAATTGGTTCCTTGGAAAGAAATCACATATGCCTCAACGAGTTTCTGCGATCTTTTAATAACAAACATCAATCTGACTGAGATGATTGGTTACAATACTATGCATTTTCATATAACACAACGCTACACTCAGATCATGGGTAAAAGATCATCATAGTGTTCGGTGTAAAAGCCAGACTACCACAAGAAACCTACCCAGACAAAATTGAACCGATATATAATTTCGACCTGTACAATAAAGAATTACAATACCGACTGCACAAATCACACGAAATAGCAAACAAACATCTAATACACCAAAAAGAAATTAGAAAATCAACAACAGACCACCTGTCCAATCCAATAGAAATACATTTGAACGACATAGTGTATCTACAAAACGAAAATAGACGCAAGCTAGATCCATTTTATATAGGTCCATTTAAAGTTACACAAATTCAGGATAAAAATTGCGAAATACAAAGTTTACAATCAAAAGAAAAAACCAGTGTTCACAAAAATAGACTCATTAAAGCATGAAATTCACAAAATTGTAACATCAAACTATTAAAATTAAGATTCAGCTACCGAGCTTAACCCCACGTAAAACAAAAAAAACAGAAAATCAAAATATCATTGCCTTGGGCGTAAGTGAAGTTTTACTCAGCTTCTCTGAGAAAAACTGTCAAATTCGATTATTTTAGCTATAAGAAAACTATGTAATATACATTAAAATTGTTAGGGAGTCCGAACGCATAACGGTAACCTAATCTTATAAAGCACAACAGAATGATATCCCTTCGTTACATCATTCTTCCAAAAGGGAGATGATGTAATATGAGCCTTTAACACTAAATTTCTTCACACATTCCAGACCATGTAATATGAATATTTAAGACTAAATCTTTCACAAACCCCAATCAATTCTCATGTTCAAAGCTTGGTTGTGTGAAATCAGGAAAATTATTTTGGAAAATATACGATGCCTGCTTTCCTAAGTATATCAAGTCTGATAAATGTTTTCTTTCTTGTGGGGTTCTTGGGAGTGAAAATATTTTAACTCGATAATGGATTAAGGTCAAGTACCATGCGCGCGAGTGGTTTTAGGAAAATTTTCGATGGAAATTTTGATAAATTTGTCAAAAGCAAAAACATACAGACCTTAGAAAAACGTTTATCTATCTGTAGGACAAAAATGGGTGAAAAATTCGGAGGACTTTCCGAGTGTTATCAACAATAGCTTACACATATTCAAACTGAAGCGGATTTTCTTCAATTCATTGCAAAATTGATCTTATTATTTACAAACTTAGAAAATCTTTACAAAACTAACATTATCCCGTTTAAAATAGAATTAGCATCGTTGTGAAGTAATATGTATTTCATTTAGTACTTCCAAATCGTCAAAATACAACGAAATCGGTTATATTATATTCGATTATTTTTCATGAAAAGTGTGAAACGCTTTTTCAAAAATGTGTTTTAAAATATCCTTGTAATCAGCATAAGGTTTATTTGAAAAAAAAATTCATATCATCGCATTATTTTTCCAAATAATTGTGAAAGATCACAAAAACGTTCATTTTCCAGAGCTATTTTTAGACTCGGGAAATCCTCCGAATTTTCCAGCCATTTTCACCCTGCAGACAAATAAAAGTTTTTCAAAGGTCTGTACGTTTTTGGTATAGGCAAATTTTTCAAATTTTCCATCGCAAATTTCTTAAAACCACCGCGCGCATGGTACTTGGACGATGGCCTTAAACTAGTCATTTAATAGTAATTCCTTCTGTAACATTCCTCCAGGTTGGAGAATGAGTTACAACTTCCATATCCTTCTCCTCTCTCATCCTATCTTTTAATTTTCTTCGTTTTATACTTTCGTGTTCGTTAAGTCCGAGCAGTATATTTCTAATTAGCAACTCATGCTCAACTTCATCAATGGACAAATGAGACACATTCAAATTATTGTACATCTTTTGCAGGTCCACTATGAAGAAATCAAATTTACCTCCATAAAATGTAGATCTATATATAGTTCACAATAATAATTAGTGGATCGTTTACTTCTTAATAAATTTATATAGACCAAAATCGTAAGACTCGCTCGGTTATTATGATCAAACCTGTCGAGTCTTCGCAAACGAGCGATGACACGAGAAAGGTTTTGAAGGGTAAGTTAGATCCAAGAACACATAAAATTAGTAATTTTAAAAATGGTAAAGATGGCTCGATTATTGTTGAGTGCGCAGCAGGAGAGGACATTCTATCAGTGAAAGAAAACATTGAAAGTAATTTAGGAACTGAATACAATGCTGTTATACCCAAGCCCGGGAAACCAAAACTGAAAATAGTGGGGATGAGTGATCGATATTCCTCTGATGTATTTATTGACCTATTGAAAAGTCAAAATCAGGAAATTTCGATTGAAGATGTAAAAGTTGTTGCTGACTTTGAGAATCCACGCTTCAAATATAACAAATATAGTGTTATAATTGAGGTTAATAAGAATACTTATTCCAGCTTGATGGCAGCCGGCAAGGCTGGGATAGGTGTTCGGTTTTCGAGTCGTTTAACGTATTGCGCTGTTTCAGGTGTGGTGAGTTTGGTCACAAGAGCACCGAATGTTTAAACAGTGAAAAATGTTCCAAATGTAATTGCGCACATAGAACATCTGAGTGTTCTTCAACTGAATTCAAATGCGTTAATTGTCTGAAAATGAACAAAGAAAGGAAATTGAATTTAGACATTCACCATCCAGCATTTAGTAAGCAGTGTCCTGTAGTTCTGAGATTGCTTGAAACGAAAAAGAACAACATTATGTCAATGGAATAGCAACTAATCAGTGAGAGGCATTCAGATATTTTGTATTTGAACATGGCCGGTTTGTCTTCTAATTATGTCGCATTGCGTCATCTTATAGAGGATAGACATCCTTCATTGGTTTTGCTCTCAGAAACACATATTGTTGATTCTGACGCTTTCGATCAGTTCAGTGTTCCGGGTTACACTGTTGCTTTTTGTTTGTCCCATTCCAGACACACAGGTGGAGTTGCAATTTACGCCAGAGAATCAATTAAATTCAGCATTCAATCAAACGAAGCAGTTGGAAATAATTGGTTCTTGGGTATATCAGTTGAAAGAGGCATGCAGATGGGAAATTATGGAGTTGTTTACCACTCTTCAAGTTCACGCGATCGCCAGTTTCTGGAAATTCTAGAAAACTGGTGGGAGAATTTCGTAGATTTTGGTAAACTAAATATTGTTACTGGAGATTTTAATATCGATTGGCTCAGTGATCAAGGTTCGACTCGATTGAAACAGTTAGCAGAATTCTTCAATTTGAAGCAAACTGTGAATGAATTTACAAGAATTTTGAGATACAGTAAAACATTGATAGATCACGTGTATTCCAATTTCGACGGTGTTTATTCAAATGTGGAATCCGATTGCAAGATTTCAGATCATGAAACAATTGCTATTTCCGTAATGAGTAGCTCTAGAAATGAGGAAGATACGGTGAAAATCAAGTGTTGGAAAAACTATTCAAAGCAAACCCTATCTCGACTTGTATCAAAAAGCTTGGGTTGTACACAGTTGACTGGAAATTTGGATCACTGGGATAAATTCTTACTGACATATTAAAAAAGTGTACTAATGAATTAGTAACTGAAAAGTATGTTAGTTTGAACAGCTCGAGTAGTTGGTACTCAATAGACCTTTTACGGTTAAAACGGGAGAGGGATAAACAGTACAAGAGATTCTGTAGAACTAACAATGATAGTCACTGGAGTAGATATACACAAGCACGAAATATTTATTCACGGGCCCTGAAGAAGACTAGATATGAATACATACAGAGGAAGATCAATCAAAATCAACAAAACAGCAGAGAGTTATGGAAAATTCTCAAACAGTTGATCATGCCTACACATAGTGCATCGAAAACCATAACTTTTAACGGTATAGAAGAGCACAAAGAACAAATTTTATCTGAAAAGTTCAACAGTTATTTCATAAATAGTGTTCAGCAGATCAATCAAAGTATTGAATTGGTAGGTGAACCTGTTGAAATAACACAGCCGATGAAACTATTGTAGACTTGATGAATTTCAACCAATCACTTTTGAACAATTGAAAAATATTTGTTTCAATTTGGGAAAATCGACTGGTATTGACAATGTAAACTCAAAAGTGATACAGGATTGCTTTCATGTTATCGGACACGATCTACTGGATTTGGTAAATGAATCGTTGTACACGGGGCACGAACCAAAAGTGTGGAACGAATCTCTGGTGGTTCCTATCCCCAAGGTTACTGGAACGGATAAAGCCGAGGAGTACCGTCCCATTAACATGCTGCACACACTGGAAAAAAATCTGGAACTTGTTGTTAAAGATCAGCTGATTAACTATTTGAATTCTAACAGTTTGCTAATACCGGAACAATCGGGATATCGTAAGGGACACTCTTGTGAAACCGCTTTGAACCTACACTCCAAAAAATTTTGAATTTTACAGGTGACTTAATTCCTCATACTATGTAATTCATAAAGACCTAATTTGTCAAATGACGGAAAATTTTATTTGTAATGACTTAATGTTAGAATAGCTTGAAATTTACTGGTTTCGACTGTAACTTGCATTCTGCTAGAAGGTGCGACTGTATGAATTTAAATGTATCTTTTACCAACGAAGCAGATGTATGCTTCTGTGGCTCAGTCCATTAACAGACGTACTTGCGATCCAATGATTCTCGGTTCAAGTCGCGGCGGTGTTGCTATCAGTATTCTTTTTTTTTTATTTCAACGAATTTCATGCATGGAGTTTTAGACTCAATATTAAATGTTCTTCGACGTAAATTTGCGCGAACTGCGACGCTCCATTTATGTGCATCTAATAAGATGTAAAATCACAGGGTTTTTTTTAAGTGTGTAGTATTGGTAAAATGGAAGGAGAAAATCGAAGCCAAAGAGAGTATCTTTGCTGTGTTCTTTGATCTGAAGAGAGCCTTTGAAACAATTTCAAGACCTTTATTGTTGCAGACATTACGGCGTTTTGGCATCGGGGGAATGGCACATGAATGGTTTGAACTATTTATGTGGTAGATCTCAAAAGACTGTTTTGTCGTGAATACGACTTACTTTACTATAGGGTGCTTTTTCAAAATTTACCCTTTGAGAGAGTGATAAGTTTTTGATCGTGAATATCTCTTATTGTATCTAATGAATCAATTCTTGCGACATGCCATCGGAAATATGATCACAATTTTATGATAAAATTTTCAGTTTTGTGACATAGTCTCAAATAATTCAAAATTAAACTTTTCTGAAATGTTTGGTATAAACGAGTATCAAAGAGGATAATTCATACGGCGCGTTTACCTTTCTCGTATTTTTAAAGCTCATAGCTCAGTGATCTGTGAAAGGATTTATATAATCTAACTACCAATAGAATCGAAATTTTTCAATTCAAACGTGTATAGCAAAAGCATTGAAGTATTTCAATAGTACACTATTGAAAAACCTGTCTCATTTGATCCATATCAACACCAGCCAATCAGAACGCGTTCTAAGGAAGAGAACAAAATATCTGCTGCTGTACAACAAATCGTCCGGGAAAATGTTCCGAAAAGTGGTGAATATCGCAGTGAGTTCCTCAATTTGATCCTTGTGAATGCTAGAAACGAATCCCTACAGCATATTGATAGTTTCTTTCAATAAATTATGCAAATCCGAAATGAAATAATCGACATTAAAATTCTGTATGTGGCTATTTTTATAGCCGTTAGGACCACCCATAAGTGAAAAAGTTACAAACGAAATCACATAAAAAAAACTCTTAACAAAAATTCAATCAGTTTGGATTCTATCGCCACTGCGAGCAGACGTGTTTTGTGTCGTCTGTACAGCTAGTTTCACTTTCGACAAGAGCGGTTACGTCACAGCTACCAGTCATTAGCATTGGTGAAAAAACAACGGTGGAGAGCATTGCACAAAATCAGCCGTTCTAATGGCTCTAAAAGTTTTCTAAAGAACTATTAGGATTTGTTGTTCGCAAATCGTAGGGAAATAGTCTCAGTTTACTGCAAATCAAGAACAGTTTGCTTAGATTTGTGCACTTTTCGCTGTGTGAAATTCACAGTAATCGAGATCAAGTGAAGCCTTTTTTTGCGAAAAATGTTCCAGAGTTTAATGTCGTAGAGAATTACGCAATTTGACTCTTCTGAATGCTGGGAACGAATCCCTACAGCATATTGATAGTTTCTTTCAATAAATTATGCAAATCCGAAATGATATAATCGACATTAAAATTCTGTATGCGGCTATTTTTATAGCCGTTAGGACCGCCCATTAGTGAAAAAGCTACAAACGAAATCAGGTAGAAACAAGCCTCTCAACATCATTCAGTAATAGCCGTTCAACCGAGAAGGTTGTGTATAGAAGCGTACAGTTTAATAACGCTGGTTGGTTTACACGCGTTAAATGCAACGGTTGAACTACAGGTAGAGACCTGTTGGCAGCAGCCGTTAAAACGTATAGTCGTGCTGCATAAGAGAGCCCTAGTGCTGGGCCAAGCTGGTGAAGGAAACAACAAAGGGCGTTTCCCAAGCTCTACCCAGGCCACAAGTGCTGAGCAGGAAAGTGCAAAGGCACATCGAAGAAGGAGAGTTCAAAGGCACATAGAAGCAGGAGAGTGCAAAGGCACACCGGTGCGAAGGCACTTCGGTGCAGAAGCATATCGGTGCGGAGCACAAGGAAGAAGGAGACAAGACAACTCGATCTTTCCACTGCCATACAACACGCAGGTATATACCGGTGACCTGCGCTGGTTACAGCTGGTGAAGATAAAAAAGTATCGGAAATCGTGTGGTGCTGGATGTCAGGTAGCAGTAGCATCACATCGCATTCTATCGCTACAGTGAGCTTCAGCATTGTATCAACGTCCAGATACATCCAACAAGAACATCTAGAGCAACGAGGATCAACACGGCAGTGCACAGAGATAGACAACAATTTCAAGGTAGAAGTTTATTTTTTTTCCTTTTGATTGAGTACTGTGTAGTTTTGGTTTAATTTTTTATATTAAAGTTTGATTAAAAATTTTAATGTTATGGATGAATCCATGGACGTAAATCCTAGCATGAATGCTATACCCCCACGAACGAAAAAATATCAGGAGAGCTCTTCTGGGCCTTGGATAGTCTTTTTTAGACGTATATCAAAACCATTAAACATTTTACAAATTTCTAATGGTTTGACATCACGAATCTCCTCAATCAAAGAGATCATAAAAGTGAATAACGATAAAATTCGTGTTGTGGTAAATAATTTAAAACACGCGAATGATATTGTCTCTTCGGAACATTTCATTAAAGAGTATAAAGTTTACATACCCTCCAAAGATGTCGAAATTGACGGTGTTGTTACCGAAGCGAGTCTTTCGGTAGATGATTTACTCAAGCATGGTGTTGGTCGTTTCAATTGATGCTATGCTATGCTATGCTTGAGGGTGTGAAAATACTGGAGTGCAAACAACTGTACTCAGTAGTACATGAAGAGGGAAAAAAAGTTTATCGCCCATCAGACTCGTTTCGAGTGACATTTGCTGGGTCTGCGTTGCCGTCCCATGTCTATGTCGATAAAATTCGCCTCCCTGTTCGGCTTTTTGTTCCAAATGTAATGAATTGTACGAACTGCAAAAAATTCGGCCACACAGCTACTTACTGTAGTAATAAATCAAAATGTATTAAGTGTGAAGGGCCTCATAAAGATAATGATTGCAACAAGGAAATTGAAAAATGTATTTATTGTGGGGATAGCCCTCATGATGATATTTCAGTATGCACTGCATTTTAAGTGCACAAAGACAAAATTAAGCTTTCTTTAAAAGCACGGTCTAAGCGCACATATGCAGAAATGCTCAAAACGGTCATTGATGTCCCTCCTTTGGAAACCGAAAACGGGTTTTCAAATCTAGAGGAACCAGAGGACTCTGACTCTGACGAAAATAGTGAAGGTAATTCGTTTATCACTACCCAAGGGTCAGTTAAGAGAAAGAAGTCTTCCTCCAAATTACCAAAAAAGACACCTAAAATTTCATCTTCAAAAAAAGATCCCCGTGTTAAACAAAAAAAGTCAAAACCAAAGACTGTGCCTCCTGGTTTGTCAAATTCACAAACCAATCCAGGATCTAGCACAGAAAAAGATAATAATCCAGTGGGCTCCATTTCACAGCCACCAACAGGATTACTGAAGTTTTCGGAAATTGTTGAATGGATTTTCTCAGCATTCAATATATCTGAACCCTTGAAGACCCTCATAATGGCATTCCTTCCAATAGCTAGAACCTTTTTGAAGCAGTTATCAGCTCAATGGCCAATTGTCTCAGGTTTTGTATCTTTTGATGGATAATTTATCACCCGCCACAAATGATACAATCACTGTCCTGCAGTGGAATTGTCGAAGCATCATGCCAAAACTTGATTCATTTAAGGTTTTGTTGCATAGTCAAAAATGTGATGTATTTGCTTTGTGTGAAACATGGCTTACATCAAACGTAGCCTTAAATTTTAATGACTTTAACATTATACGTCTCGATAGAGACTCTCCGTATGGTGGAGTGCTTTTGGGAATTAAGAAATGCTATTCCTTTTATAGATTAAACATCCCTTCAACTTCTAGTATAGAAGTTGTTGCTTGCCAAATAAACATTAAAGGCAAAGATATTTGCATAGCTTCAGTTTATATTCCTCCAAAAGCACAAGTTGGACAGCGACAGCTTAATGAAATGGTTGAAGCCCTTCCTGCTCCACGATTGATTCTGGGGGATTTAAATTCGCACGGTATTATGTGGGGTTCCGTTTACAATGATAGCAGATCATCTTTAATACAAAACATTTGTGAAAATTTTAACATGACGGTATTAAATATGGGTAGCATGACACGGATCCCAAGGCCTCCTGCACGCCCAAGTGCATTAGATCTATCTCTTTGCTCAACATCAATTCGACTAGATTGCACCAGGAAAATATTGCCTGATTTACACGGTAGCGATCATTAACCAATCATCATCTCAATTAGCAGTAGCAATTGCATTGCTACTTTAGCTAGTATTCCATATGATTTGACAAAAAATATCGACTGGATTAAATACCAAAGTAGTATCTCTAGTATTTTGAATTCAATGGAAGAGCTCCCTCCACTTGAAGAATATAACTTCCTCGTTTGTTCGATTCTGGAGGCCGCAGAACAATCCCAAAATAAACGCTTTCCTGGGCCAACGACTAACAGAAGGCCTCCCAACCCCTGGTGGGACAAAAAGTGCTCAGAGGCTAAACTCGCAAAACAAAATGCTTGCAAGACGTTTCTAAAACGGGGAGGAGGAACTCCTCAGAATTTTGAAAAACTTATGGTGTTAGAAACCAAGTACAAGAGCATACTTCGAGCCAAAAAATGTAGCTATTGGAGACATTTTGTCGAAGGTTTGTCAAGAGAAACCTCAATGAGCACTCTTTGGAACACGGCCAGACGAATGAGGAATCGTAACGTGGGCAATGAGAGTGATGAATACTCGAACCGATGGATATTTGACTTTGCTAGGAAAGTTTGCCCAGATTCTGTTCCTACGCAGAGCATTATACGGGAATCTCCTCCAAATAATGGTTTTATTAATAACCCATTTTCAATGATGGAATTTTCTATAGCACTCTTGTCTTGTAACAATAACGCTCCTGGGTTGGACAGAATTAAATTCAACTTGGTGAAGAATCTGCCCGACCTCACAAAAAGACGTTTGTTGGAATTGTTCAACAAGTTTCTTGAGCATTATTTTATAATTTATAGAAGTTAATCGTTTGGTTCAAATAATATTTCCGAGTAGATTTCATAATTAATGACGAATTACCTAAGATGATGTTTAAGTAATAAGAGAAATATGTTTTAATAAATTCAAATCGTTGTGACTATGTAAGAATTAAATTAGGATAAGAATTTTATGTAAAAGTGATGCTACGGCGAAGAAAAACCTATGTAAACTGCCTTAAGAAATAAACGTATTTATGGAAAAAAAAGCCTCTCAACAAAACTTGAATCAGTTTGGATTGTATCGCCACTGCGAGCAGATGTGTTTTGTGTCGTCTGCACAATTAGTTTCGCTTTCGACAAGAGCGATTACGTCACAGCTGCCAGTCATTAGCATTGGTGAAAAAACAACGGTGGAGAGCATTGTACAAAATCAGCCGTTCTAATGGCTCTAAAAGTTTTCTAAAGAACTATTAGGATTTGTTGTTCGCAAATCGTAGGGAAATATCCTCAGTTTAGTGCAAATCTAGAACAGTTTGATTACATTTGTGCACTTTTCGCTTTGTGAAATTCACAGTAATCGAGATCAAGTGAAGCCTTCTTTGTTTTTGCGAAAAATGTTCCAGAGTTTAATGTCGTAGAGAATTACACAATTTGACCTTTCTGAATGCTAGAAACGAGTTCCTTCAGCATATTGATAGTTTGTTTCAATAAATTATGCAAATCCGAAATGAAATAATCAACATTAAAATTCTGAATGCGGCTATTTTTATAGCAGTTAGGACCGCCCATTAGTGAAAAAGCTACAAATGAAATCAGGTAGAAACAAGCCTCTCAACAAAAAGTGAAGCCTTCTTTGTTTTTGCGAAAAATGTGCAAAGGGGAATGCTTGCATAATTCATACAATTGATCAACTAATTGATATTCGGAAGTGTTAAGGAAGTGTCAGTTGTTTTCGTATTCACGACATCCAGTTATGTCTCTGACATTACCCACCCGCCTTTTTAACGATGTAGTGTCTAGTTCCCTCGGTAATTCACTTGGTGTGCCTCAGGGAAGTGTGTTAGGTCCTATTCTATTTATTATGTATATTAATGATATGAAGCGAGTTTTACGTTTCTGTGATATAAATTTGTTTGCTGATGATACTGTTCTGTTCATTACGGCTAAAGATTTCAATAAAGCTGTTGCACATTTAAACGAGGATCTAAGTTCGCTGGTTCGATGGTTAAAATTTAAGCAACTGAAACTAAACGTCGCGAAAACTAAATATATGGTTATTTCTTCTGTTAGCACCGGTCATGACGCCAATGTGGAAATTGATGGTGAAACTATTGATCGCGTTAGAGAAATGAAGTATCTTGGAGTCATAACTGATGAAAAGTTAACATTCAAATCTCATATCAATAACGTCATCAAGAAGATTGCCAAAAAGTATGGTGTGTTATGTCGTTTGAAAAATGACTTAACGACCCATAGTAAGATTCTTTTGTATAAAACAGTCATTTCACCACACATTGACTTTTGCCCATCCATTCTGTTTCTTGCTAATAACACACAAATCTTGAGATTACAGCGACTGCAAAATAAAATCATGCGATTAATTCTAAAATGTAGTAGATATACCTCGTCAGGTTTTCTACTGAACGCATTACAATGGCTTTCAGTGAAACAGAGAATTTACTACTTAACCATGGTATTTATTTTCAAGATATTAAACGGCATGCTGCCTCGATATTTGTGTGATCGAATTGAAAGAGGAACTGATTTGCATAGGTACAATACTAGAAACGCATCTGATGCTAGAACACCAAGCTTTCTGTTAACCAGATCGCAAAACTCATTGTTGTACAAGGGAATAAGTTTTTTCAATTCGATGCCAAGAGAAATCAAACGCGCAGCGACACTGGTGGAGTTCAAAAGGTTATGTATTTCACAAATAAAGTCCGCTTTGTAAGCAAATATTTAGTTAGTTAGTTCAAATTTTTTAGATTTTTTATTTTTTTTTACGTATTACGAAGATTGTATTTTCTTTTTGTTTATATATATATATATATATATATATATATATATATATATATATATATATATATATATATATATATATATATATATATATATATATATATATATATATATATATATATATATATATATATATATATATATATATATATTATTGTGAGACGAATTAAGTTACTATGTTCGGTATGATGATGATGGATTTTTAGTTTGTTTGAGAGTTAAAAATAATGAACAGTCTACAAATGTTTGTGCCTCGCGCGCGAAGCAGGTAGTGACTATTTGGAAAGCGAATAGGACTGGCCGAAGAGCCTTAGCATTCAGTGTGTTAAGTTTGCTCTTGACCTTGATCGCAAGGTTTGATTAATAATTTAAGGAATTGATTCGGGAGAGTAATTGGGATCGGCAGTTGTTGGTGGAATTGGGCTTGGCTCTGCTCATCCGCAGTCTCGTTACTCCATCGTAGCTGATGTGTGTAGCGATGAACTGGTCCGGCGGGAGGGGCCAGGTGAATAACTGTCTGATACTGGTAAAGATATCGGGTTCAATTCCTGATGTGATCAAGGATCTTCCCGGGTTGGAATTTTTCTTGATTAACCCTGGATAGTAAATCCGAAATATTTGAATGTTATTTTGTGGTCAGTCGTTCTTTTGAAGAAGAATCAATACCTGCTAATCAGATCGTTTTCTTTTGTTTACTGGTTAAGATATGTGCAAAAATATTAATTATCATTTAGATAACTCGTTCTGCTCACACCTTTGTAGGGGTATGAGGTGGGACCATCATCATTATTATCAAAAATTTGTATCAATGCGTTCGGAAGGTTCGGAGGCTTAAAAAAGAACAGCTTATCTTATAATTTATAGCAGTCAACCGTTTGGTTCAAATAATATTCTTGAGCAGATTTATTAATAAATCACGAAATACCTAATATGATATTTAAAAAATAAGACCGGCATGTTTTATTAAATTAAAGTCGTTGTGACTATATTAGAATTATATTAGGATAAGAATTCTATATAAAAATGATGCTACGGTGAAGAAAAACTTATGTGAACTTATGTCACTGAAATAGCGAAAGCATCTAAAGAATTAGAAAAAGGACTAGTAGCTGAACATGCCTTTTCTGAAGATCATGAACTCACTACCAACGACATAAAAATCATAAGGCAAATTTTCAACCCATGGAAATTAGACACAGCCGAAAGTTTAGAAATCTTCAAAAATAACATTTCTTTATTGAATCGTGACCAAGGAAATAAGCCCTCCTGGCTATTCAAGTTATTACCGACACATAAGATACAAATAGATTTAGGAAATACTTAATCTCTTAATATCCCACTTCTTCAGTTTGTTACCCTCCGCTGACAATCAAACTACCATCCTACCCGTTTGTTACTACCTGTTTCTTTCCGTTTCTACCCGTTGACAATAAGACATTTCGTACAAAAGGAGCAGCATTACAGCATTCTTTCAAACAAACTCATAAAACCGAAACACTGAAGAAGGATGTAAATAACATTCCGAAATACGGGTATCTGTATTGTAACGTTTGTTATGCTTCATTAAAATATAGTGACTTTGTGAAAGTGTAATAACGTGACAGTGAAATAGTTGAATTAAATGGTACATCAATAGTGACACTATTGAATATATTTCGCTAACAGCTCCAAGTGAAAAATAGCTTTAATTTGAATTTTCGTTTAAGAGAATCGGTTAAACGGTCTCTGACAAAATCGAGTGCACTTTTTTAATTTTTTTTTGCAAATTTCACTCCGTTGCTCCCGACCCAGAAGTCCGATCCGGGTAAATTTCAATAACAACCTATAGGACCTAGATACCTTTCATTTGAATCTAAGGCTGTGAAAATCGGTCAAGCCATCTCCAAGAAAATCAAGTGCACATTTTTGTTACATACACACAGAGACATTTGCTCAGTTCGTCTAGCTGAGTCGAATGCTATATGAAATTCGGCCCTCCGATTTTTGCCACAATTTGAACATGGCAGTATTAAATATAGGTAGTATGACACGGATCCCAAGGCCTCCTGGACGTCCAAGTGCATTAGATTTAGCTCATTGTTCGACTTCAATTCGACTAGATTGCTCTTGGAAAATACTTCCAGATTTACATGGTAGCGATCATTTATCAATCATCATCTCAATTAGTAGTAATAAGTGCATTGATAATTCATTTAATATTCCATATGAATTGACAGAAAATATTGACTGGGTTCAATACCAAAGTATTTTAAATTTAATGGAAGAACTTCCCCCACTTAAAGTATATGACTTTTTTTTGCACCACACCTCCCCTCACCAAAGAGCTCAATTTGTGAAGTACCCTGGTAATGAACGCAAACAATTCTCAGCTCAAACAAAAAAAAACTGTTTTAATCCTAGTGGTGTAATAATGCCTTTCTCATATTATTTATAACATCATAAATATTTCTGTGGAATTCGCTAAAACAACTGTTCATTGAATAGAAATAGGAAAGTAGTATATACAACAAATTTAAGAATTCCGTATGAAACTGTAAGACTTTTCCTTTGAACCAATAAGTTTGTGAAAATCGATTTGGCCATCTTGAAGGAAAGCGAGTGAGAACCTTTTTGCAGTTTTGATGTGGAACACATCTTTATTTTCTATATAGGGGTGCAAATCAGAAACTCAAGGAAAAATACACGTAGAAATGTGGTCAGGTTTTAAACACTTACAGCTTAGTCTATTTTGTATCAATTATTAATATTATTTCATCATTTTAATGACAATATTTCTATGTTTCGATTTGAATGTATCAAGCCACGTATTTTCAATTTATATGATTGAATATGAGCAAGCAGTGTCCTATTTTGTCTGCTAAAATCTCCGGCATACTGGATTTCCCTGCCATAGACGACGGTTTCGAAGGAGTAAGCGATATATCATAGGGAAGGCATCGCTCTGATTGGTCAATCGATGCAAAAGCGAAGCTGTTGGAAGCACTCGAATCTATAAATATAAGCAAAATTATAGCTAACGTTTCAGTCCTACGTGCAGCATGCTAGAGGTAGGTTGTTGCTAGACAGCAAGACAAAAAGTGCCATAAAACGATTTGAAGCTTTACTTGGTATGCTCTGATCCTGTGTCATGCAAGCTCGGATGAAATTCCATGTTAGGTCGTTTCGCCTAAGAAATTGACAACTACCCCAGGGTAAACTTTGAATTTCTAATTTTTATAAGATGAACGCGATTGATAATGAGAAAAAGTTGATCGTTTCAACGAAATCGCAGAATGGTAAAGAGACTTAACGCTATAAATATAACTGCTTGCATACCAAACTTGAACACAAGCTTGGCGAAGAGAATATCGAAATCGCAAGTATGAACAAAGATATAATTGCACTCATTTGGGATATTGGTGTAATTTCGTCGGCTATAAAACAAATACAAATCAAGACAAACAATGTTCGGTGTTGGTTCCTAATCAAAATCAATCTAAGCAGACTCTCGTGCAATTGCGAATTCAAAAGTGTGACGATTGATTGAACTGTTTGATTGTAGATCATTAGAAATTTTGGTTTCCTTGTTCCACATCAATGGCTCGAACAACCCCATGGGGCTGATCCTTGTAGTTTTTGATCATCATTTCCAATTCTTCCGGAACCGGATTCAGATGACCGGAATAGCCGAAGTTGTTTGCCAGCAACAAATATGACCTACAAATTGGAACAGTGGAATGTAGAATTCCTTTTAATAATTTTTTTTTTAAATTCTTACTAATATTTCAAAGCTTACAAAAACTAAAAGTAATTATTTATTTATTATTATTATTTTTAGTATTATTATTATTATTATTAATATTATTATTATTATTATTATTATTATTATTATTGACATCACTACAGAACTGTAACGGTATTACTGCACTACTGGCTATGAAAATTGCATATTTGTTCTAATAAATTTTAATTCAATGATATTCGTTTATTCTTTCGGTCGCACTTATCATTGAACAGCTAAAATTTTTTTCAACCACAGCACCGTCTTTTCCCAAGTAACAATTTTTTTACACAAGCTTATTTGTGACAAGTTTGCAACCAGAAATTTGAGTTACTGTTACTAATATCCAACCACTTGCGTGTGATCACTGGGAGTGCGATGCGGTGTCCTGGTGCTGCTCTCAAAAAAGGCGGGTGGGTAATGTCAGAGACATAACTGGATGTCGTGAATACGAAAACAACTGACACTTCCTTAACACTTCCGAATATCAATTAGTTGATCAATTGTTTGCACATTTTTCCCAAAAACAAAGAAGGCTTCACATTTTGTTGAGAGGCTTGTTTCTACTTGATTTCATTTGTAGCTTTTTCACTAATGGGCGGTCCTAACGGCTATAAAAATAGCCGCATTCAGAATTTTAATGTTGATTATTTCATTTCGGATTTGCATAATTTATTGAAACAAACTATCAATATGCTGAAGGAACTCGTTTCTAGCATTCAGAAAGGTCAAATTGCGTAATTCTCTACGACATTAAACTCTGGAACATTTTTCGCAAAAACAAAGAAGGCTTCACTTGATCTCGATTACTGTGAATTTCACAAAGCGAAAAGTGCACAAATGAAATCAAACTGTTCTAGATTTGCACTAAACTGAGGATATTTCCCTACGATTTGCGAACAACAAATCCTAATAGTTCTTTAGAAAACTTTTAGAGCCATTAGAACAGCTGATTTTGTGCAATGCTCTCCACCGTTGTTTTTTCACCAATGCTAATGACTGGCAGCTGTGACGTAATCGCTCTTGTCGAAAGCGAAACTAATTGTGCAGACGACACAAAACACATCTGCTCGCAGTGGCGATACAATCCAAACTGATTCAAGTTTTATTGAGAGGCTTGTTTCTACCTGATTTCGTTTGTAGCTTTTTCACTAATGGGCGGTCCTAACGGCTATAAAAATAGCCGCATACAGAATTTTAATGTCGATTATATCATTTCGGATTTGCATAATTTATTGAAAGAAACTATCAATATGCTGTAGGGATTCGTTTCCAGCATTCAGAAGAGTCAAATTGCGTAATTCTCTACGACATTAAACTCTGGAACATTTTTCGCAAAAAAAGGCTTCACTTGATGTCGATTACTGTGAATTTCACACAGCGAAAAGTGCACAAATCTAAGCAAACTGTTCTTGATTTGCAGAAAACTGAGACTATTTCCCTACGATTTGCGAACAACAAATCCTAATAGTTCTTTAGAAAACTTTTAGAGCCATTAGAACGGCTGATTTTGTGCAATGCTCTCCACCGTTGTTTTTTCCCAATGCTAATGACTGGTAGCTGTGACGTATTCGCTCTTGTCGAAAGTGAAACTAGCTGTGCAGACGACACAAAACACGTCTGCTCGCAGTGGCGATACAATCCAAACTGATTGAATTTTTGTTAAGAGTTTTTTTTTAAGTGATTTCGTTTGTAGCTTTTTCACTAATGGGTGGTCCTAACGGCTATAAAAATAGCCACATACAGAAATTTAATTTCGATTATTTCATTTCGGATTTGCATAATTTATTGAAAGAAACTATCAATATGCTGTAGGGATTCGTTTCCAGCATTCAGAAGAGTCAAATTGCGTAATTCTCTACGACATTAAACTCTGGAACATTTTTCGCAAAAAAAGGCTTCACTTGATCTCGATTACTGTGAATTTCACACAGCGAAAAGGGCACAAATCTAAGCAAACTGTTCTTGATTTGCAGAAAACTGAGACTATTTCCCTACGATTTGCGAACAACAAATCCTAATAGTTCTTTAGAAAACTTTCAGAGCCATTAGAACGGCTGATTTTGTGCAATGCTCTCCACCGTTGTTTTTTTCCCAATGCTAATGACTGGTAGCTGTGACATAATCGCTCTTGTTGAAAGTGAAACTAGCTGTGCAAACGACACAAAACACATCTGCTCGCAGTGGCGATAGAATCCAAACTGATTGAATTTTTGCTAAGAGTTTTTTTTATGTGATTTCGTTTGTAGCTTTTTCACTAATGGGTGGTCCTTACGGCTATAAAAATAGCCACATACAGAATTTTAATGTCGATTATTTCATTTCGGATTTGCATAATTTATTGAAAGAAACTATCAATATGCTGTAGGGATTCGTTTCTAGCATTCACAAGGATCAAATTGAGGAACTCACTGCGATATTCACCACTTTTCGGAACATTTTTCCCGGACGATTTGTTGTAGTGTACTATTGAAATACTTCAATGCTTTTGCTATACACGTTTAAATTGAAAAATTTCGATTCTATTGGTAGTTAGATTATATAAATCCTTTCACAGATCACTGAGCTATGAGCTTTAAAAATACGAGAAAGGCAAACGCGCCTTATGAATTATCCTCTTTGATACTCGTTTATACCAAACATTTCAGAAAAGTTTAATTTTGAATTATTTGAGACTATGTCACAAAACTGAAAATTTTATCATAAAATTGTGATCATATTTCCGATGGCATGTCGCAAGAATTATGTTGATTCATTAGATACAACAAGAGATATTCACGATCAAAAACTTATCACTCTCTCAGAGGGTAAATTTTGAAAAGGCACCCCATAGTAAAGTAAGTCATATTCACGACAAAAGTATAATTATAATTTCAATGTGTTGTTTGATACGTACAGTTAAAAATTTGGTTGAAATAGTTATTTTGAGTGACAGTGCGGGTGTGGCAAGTGTGTGTTTAGTAGTGAGAGTGCTCTTTATTGAATACTATTGATCCGCGAAACTAAAGATGCTCAAGCGGCGGATACTGTGAATTTGCCACCCCAAAATTCAGAGGTTTACCTGTTAAGGATCAACAGTAAACCAAGTTAACTTGTGTTGGTAATTCGTGTATTACGTACATTTGGTACGTATGTCATAGATCTATGTATTCATATATGCAGTGCAACCAGTTTATCAAAGTGGCTTGCACTATTGAGTTTCAAACAATCTTTTTCAGCAATAATTTATTCTTAAACGAATGTTAAGCCAGACTTTTTGAATGAAATATTAGTTTTGATAAATTTTCACCAACGTTTGATGGAAAATTGCTTACATTTTATGACTGTAGATTTCAATTCTCTAATAAAAAAAGTTACCAACACTGCTTCAGTGGATTTGTATTAGATTGCGCTACACAAAATAAACAAAACTAAATATTTTCTGTTACAAAAGCAGTTTTCCGGAAAAACAAATAGTTTTACGACAACATTGCACATCCATTGCCCTTCGCGTGTCAAATTAACGGTTCATATTCTGCGGGTTTACTTATAGAAGCTACGTAAATCTTTATATCGCAATAATTTCTGCAAGAGGAAATCCATATAAGAATGTGTTTGTTGCTAATCAAATGTGTCAGTGGAAGTAAGCTGAAACTGAAATAATTTTTCTCGAGCAGTTTTAAGTAAAACGGAAAAGTTTTATACTAAGATTTTAGCTTTTCTTGAATTGTAATATTAAGCAGAGTGAACCGATTGGTTTATTTTTCAACCATATGGAAGATTTATTGATTAAAATCAGGAAAAGAAGCGCCGGAATTTGTTTTTGCGCACACATAGTTGACATTACTCATACGCTTGCAAAGAGTCTTGCTCCTTAACCGATCGAAGCGCCGTCTGCATTTCATTGTCAGTGTTGTCGGAAATGGAATGTGTGAAAGTTTACAAGTCGATCGTGTCATTCAGACTGAAGGTCTAGGGTGGGTCTGCAGCGGACCCATTCGCGAGTGTTTTTATTTTATTCTTTCAGTGGGCGTGTTTCATCTCGCGACAGCAGAGCGAGCAGGAGAAAAGGGATACTGGTGAGATCGTTCCTTGGAGATATTTTAAATTTATCTTACTTATTACATTTCTCCTGAGTATCGAAAATCAGGTTTTGTTGAGATCATATTGTTTACCAAAACATATCCGGATCTCTTTCCCTCCCTACTAACAAATCTCCTATCCCGTGATGCTCGTAGAGATACAGTGGTACCCGCGGTCTCTAGAAACAACGAGTATCGGACCAACATTTCTTCCTTTCCCTCGTAGCACAGCCTTTGATCGTAGCCAGCGTCGTTATTGATCATTTAATAAAAAGTTAGGAGTGAGTGGGTATGTACAGTGAAAATTCAGCTTCATTTTCTTGGTCCATTGTAAAAATAAGTTGTCGCTACGTTGTGATGCCATACTGAAGTAATTTATCTCTCCATAACTTGAAAATAACTTGTTTTCATATAAACTAGTCGAAACTTAGTCACCATCGGCATTATAAAGCAAAGTCTTGGCATTACATTCCTTTTGTGGAATTTGGCCTTTCTGCTTCAACAGACTTCGCAGCCGATTCTTAGTGTACAGAATCATTGCATGGCTAGTACTATGGATTCTACTGACAATGGAATCCTGGAATCCTTCCAGGTCGGGGCTCGAACATATGACAACTGGCTTGCAAGACCAGCGTCCTATGCATTGAACAGCCAACCCGGGATATCGGCATTATGAACACTGAATGAATCCAGAGAATATTTCTATCAGCAACAAAAAGGCAGTAATAATAACTGTTTCTTATGCGCCAACGAAATAACCTTATGTTCAGAATGCTCAAAATTAATTAAAGTAAAGTGATTTCTCATTATTTCAAATTCATATATCATGGGAATTATAATATTATCCCAATCGATGTTCAATCCCTATTGTGGTATTTTCGGATTAATAACCAGAGTGGTTGACTGGTTTTTCAATCATGAATGTGTATTTTCATTTCTACTTATCTCTAGCCGTACAATTATTCTTGCCATAACTTATCGTTTCCTACCGGACGTACCTGGAGCGGGAGAAATCGGAAAAAACCATAGAGAGGGAGAGAATGTCATGCTAATGGAGAAGGACTGGTAAAAACGTTCACAGCTGTGGCCCAGCTGTGATGTCATAGATTTGGTTATCGACCTCCGCTTTATGCAGGACAAGCAATCACGAAATATATTGCTAGTGGCCTGCGCGGTGGACTTAGGTCGAGGTAAATGCGAACGCGCATTTCTGTAAGGTGTATGACCGGGATATCCAAGTACGTGGAAATGTATCCACGTGGATCCATTCTATCCATATACTGTGTCATTTTTGTTTATTGATAGTGGGTTTATATTTTTGTTGAGAATATCCTGTCTAAATTCCTTTTTTGCTAGTAATCTTTGCTTTGCTGTTTCGTGGGATAATTGCATTTTATATCTCATTTCTTTACTGTACTGCTCAAAATTATAAATTGGATCTATTTTGTTTTTGCTGTATATCTCCTGTGGGAGTTTCGGTTTTACACCAAACACTAGTTCATACGGTGTATAACCATGATCTCTATGTGGTGTAGAATTATAAGTAAAAGCATAAAATTGTAACCATTCATCCCAGTCAGATTGGTGCTGGTTGACAAAGGATCGCAGATATTCGTTTAGACATCTGTGATTCCTCTCCAATGAGCCAATTGTCTGCGGATGATAGGCTGTTGAGAAAGTTTGTTTGATGTTTAAATATTTACAGATTTGATCTAGTACTTCGTTTTTGTACTCTGTACCTAGATCTGTTTTTAACTCTAAAAATTTACCATATATTAGTATAAAATTTTCCACCAAAGTTTTTGCTATTATGTTAGCTTCTTTAGTAGGTATTGGTGCATAAACTACGTATTTCGTTAGTTCGCATTGCATTGTTAATGCGTACCGGTTATTTTTGTTTGTCTTTGGTAGTGGTCCGATTGTATCGATTGCCACTATTTCAAACGGTTTTGATGGTGTAGCTGTAATTAGTGTGTTCTCTTTAGTATTTTTAGTTTTTTTATTCAATTTGCACAATTCACAGGCCTTGATGAATTGTGAAATTGACTGTTTCATTTTTCTCCAGACATAAATTTCTCTTAGTTTGAGGTATAGTCTATGCTGTCCTATATGTCCACCTGTTGGTGTTTCATGGTGCCTTTTCAATATTTCATTTACCTTGCAAAGATCACTAATGAAAATTGCTGGTTTGAAAATTATAATTTGCATGGCTTTTAATGTTTTATTACTCACTTGTTTGAGTACTTCCATGGGAATTAGTTTAAATATTTCGTCTTCTTGAGACAGCGCAATTTTATTTATTTGAAGTTTTTTCATATCTTCTTCAATGTCTGAAAGAGCAAAGCTAATTTGACTTTCATTATTTATTTTATATTCATACTTCAGTATGCCTTTCTTTAGTTTATTGTTTATTATTTCCTTTGCTTTAATATAAATTAAAAATGTTATGCAATTTTTTTCGATTATTGTGCTGATTTTGGCTAATTTTTTTTGTTTCTGATTGGTTTTCGGTGGTGTACATCGCAAGTTGATCAGGCTTGGTTTCACACTCCTCATTTTTTCCAATCGGTTTGGATCTTTGACTTCGTGTCATTGATCGCGTATTCACTATTAGAATCGACTTTTGTTTAAGTTCATCAGAGGTAACGACAACACGTGACAACGCGTCCGCTCCCACGTTATCCTTACCCTTAATATACTGTATTTCAAAATCGAATTCACTTAGATCTAGTCGCATTCTAGTCAGCTTCGACGTTGGGTCTTTCATGCCGAAGAGGTATACTAGTGGTCTATGATCCGTTTTTACTATAAATTTTGTACCGTACAAGTATGATTTGAAGTAGTTAATAGCCCAATGAATAGCTGTTAACTCCTTTAGAATTACGGCTTTATTTTTTTCGCCTGGGGTAAAAGTTTTACTGGCGAATGCAATTGGAAGTTCATCTCCATCTATGTTTTGAGATAAAATTGCTCCACAACCAATGTCTGAAGCATCAGTGGTTAGAATAAAAGTTTTCGTGAAGTCTGGGAATTGCAATATAATTGGAGACATTAAATATTGTTTTAGAGTATAAAATGCGTTTTGGCATTGTGGTGACCAAATGAATTGATGGTTCTTTTTCAGTAACTGGTGTAATGGATGAGCTATGATCGAAAAATTCGGAACAAATTTACGATAGTAGTTGCAAAATGCTACGAATCGTCGCACTTCGTCACTATTTGTTGGTACTGGGTAATTTTTTATTGCTTCAAATTTTGAATCGTCTGGCAAAATGCCTTTATCGGTTATTTTATGTCCCAAGTATATTACTTCACTTCTAAAAAATTTGCATTTACTTGCATTCAATTTTAAGTTATATTTTCTAAGTCGTTCAAATACCTTTATTAAATTCGATAAATGATGTTTAATTGAGCATCCTGTTACAATGATATCATCAATGTAGACGAAAGCCATTTCTGGTGTCAGACCAGTCATAGCGATTGTTATCATCCTTTGAAAGCTATTCGGGCTGACATTTAGTCCAAATGGCAATCTTGTAAATTGAAAATGACCTGTCTGGGTCGAGAATGCAGTGTATTTTCTTGCATTTTCGCTTAGTGGTATCTGATGAAATCCGGACATCAGATCCAGTGTGCTAAAAAATTTTGCTCTGCCAAGTTGATCTAGAATAGTATCAATTCTTGGTAGCGGAAATTTATCCGCGAGAAGTTTTTTATTTAGCTGTCTGAAGTCAACAACTAATCGCCATTTTTTTGAGTTATCCTCACCCTTCTTTGGTACTAGTAGGATGGGATTATTATAAGAAGATATGGAAGGTTCGATAATCTTTTCGTTTAGCATTTTATATACCTGCCTATCGATTTCTTTTTTCTGCGAATGAATCATTTTATAGTTAGGGATATAGACTGGTACGTTATCAGTCAGTTCTATATCCTGGGTATAAAAATTGTTGGTAGTAAGTGGCTCATTTTGTAGACAGAAAATGTCGTTGTAATTGCTTATAAGTTTTTTAAAATCGTTTGCTGCGTAGAATGGTACATCCGACTTTTCTATGCTTTTTAAAATTTCATTTGTACGTTGCTCTTTGTTGTTATCGCCTAAATTTGTTTTCAAGTGTTTATAATTTTCTAAAGGTTCTAGTTTTAGATTGAGATTATTGGTGCTTAAATTAACGGTTGAGTCTGTGGTGTTCAAAATTTTAATAAAAGTGTTTTCTGGTGATATGATAGTACTTCCACAGAACACACCAGGGGTCAATTCCTGTGAAACTATTATCATATCTTTGTTAATTTTGAGATTGTGAAGTTGTCTTATTACTTCACACCTTGGTGGTATAATATATTTTTGGTAAATTGTATCTTCAATTGGTAATGAAATAATATTATTATAAATTTTGAAATTTAGCATCCAACATTCGTAATCAATGATGCACTTATGAGAAGACAGGAAATCTCTTCCCAAAATGCCATCAGTTAGGATTGGAAAGTTGTTATCTACTATGTGAAAAGTGTGGTTGGTAACAAGTCCATTGCCAAAATTTAATTCTGTTGTGGTTGTTGCCAAAGTTTCGGTTGAAATGTTTGTTATGCCAGTAATTTTTATTTTATTATTAGCGTCTAGTGGGTGGTTATTATTTACTTTGTTGATTTTTATGACGGAAATGTCCGCTCCGGAATCTAATAAAAAGTTGCACAATGAATTAGCCATTTGTACATAAATTTTTACAAAATTTGATGCACAGATGTTCATTGAATAAATCTTCCTAAAAAATTTTGTGGTGGTGTTTGAGCATTGTTAGAATTATTCGGAATAACAGTAATATTACCGTTAGGTTGTGCATTCGGGGCTGCATGTTGATTATTCGGTTGTTCTGGTTGTACGAGGAGCATTCGAGGGTTTCTATTATTATAAGCTCCGCGACTGTAACCTCTGTTATTGTAATTATGCCAGTTTTGTCTGTTTGAATTAAAATTGTTTCGGTATGGGTTGCGGTAGTTTTGGTGTCTTCTGAAATTAGTTCTGCTATTATTATAGTTATTGTAATGTCCGGGGTGCCCATTGCGATGTGAGTATTGTCCACCAGACGTATTTGGTCTTCCACGTCCGCGACTAGTGTGTCGTGTGGTAAAAATTTGAGCAGCGTTGCTCGTTTCTGTAGTGTTCTCTCTTACCTTTTGGGTTGCTGCATTAATGTCAGCAAAATTGCCCGCTTTTAGTATGATTTTTATTTCTTGGGACGTTACTCCTTTAATAAGAGAGTTCAGTCCGCTTTTGGTTGCTAACGAATTAGCCGTCTGTTCTGGGACTCCCTGAGCTAGATAGGTACATTTTAGCCGTAATGTAAGGTTTTCAATTTCTTCGCATAATTCACTGGTTTTAGTGCTTTTCACCTGATTCAATTTAGCTACTATGGAGTCCGGGGACTCACTTACTTTACAGCGTCTTTCGACGTCGTCTGCTAACGCTTGTAGCGTATCGCAGTTTCCTAGCCCTAGCCGCGCTTTACCGGTTAGTCTAGTTTTAACGAATTTTAATGCCGTTGCTAGTTGGTTTGCTGGTGTCAGTTCAGCCAGTAAACTTACGGCGTCTGTAAACGATGATAATGAGTCAGCAGAGCCATCGTACATGGGTACGATGGCAGTCGCCTGCTTCACGTCAAATATTGCGTCGGTCATTGTTTTTCCTTTTTTTGATTCTATACCTAGACTACTTAATTTTTGGGTAATTATTTTATTTACTTCGTAATTCCACGACCGGGAGTTTTTTACAAGTATATGAAATTCTTCGTTCGGTATTTCGTCTTCCTTTTCTATCAAAAACAGCTCGAACCCTGTAAACGCCTCAGCGCACTTCTTTCTTTTTGACTCTAACAATTCTCTAGATATGGGTGTGTTTACTGCCTTTTTGCAGTAGGTATAAAGACATTTTAATATTTCATAGTAATTCATCACCCAGCTAATTTAAAACTCACTAAAGTAAGCGTAAATGCATTTTAATTATTTTTTTTTTGTGTACTACTAACAAATGGGTTTTCAGATTTTTTTTTCTTGTCATAGTACTTGAATCTAACTTATTTTCATATCTATTTTAAGCACTTGTCTCACCTGGTTGACATCGCCCGTTACTTCCTACCTTCTTTAATAGTTGGAAAGATGCTCTGAAGGCTGGAAAATTTTTCTTTATTGTTTTCGTCCCGTAGGACCACTGTTCCCTCATTGGGTAAGATTAGATTTTTTTTTTGTATTTTGTCCCGTAGGACCACTGTTCCCTACTGGGTAATGTTTTATTGTTTTCGTCCCGTAGGACCACTGTTCCCTACTGGGTAATGTTTTATTTTCGCCGCTCTCAAAACTTGCTTGCTGGCTGCTTTCATTGATTCCGGTCCATTCTCAGTTTTTTTTTTGTTAGTTTATAATCGTTTACATAAATCAGGGTACATCATTCGCCAGAGTTTGGGAGCATGGTTTTCAAAACCAATTACAGTTCAGGGCAATGACAAACAACAAGTGACAGTGTGACAGTTTAACTTTTTCTTTCTCACACGGCACTAATTTTTCTTCACAGCGCGACGACAACGACCATCTTTACTCGACTACGCTCACTTTCGTACAATTATTTGAACTGTTTTTTATTTTGACTGATAACTTTGGCCCGTGACACATGTCAACGGTTCGCCATGTGGTATTTTCGGATTAATAACCAGAGTGGTTGACTGGTTTTTCAATCATGAATGTGTATTTTCATTTCTACTTATCTCTAGCCGTACAATTATTCTTGCCATAACTTATCGTTTCCTACCGGACGTACCTGGAGCGGGAGAAATCGGAAAAAACCATAGAGAGGGAGAGAATGTCATGCTAATGGAGAAGGACTGGTAAAAACGTTCACAGCTGTGGCCCAGCTGTGATGTCATAGATTTGGTTATCGACCTCCGCTTTATGCAGGACAAGCAATCACGAAATATATTGCTAGTGGCCTGCGCGGTGGACTTAGGTCGAGGTAAATGCGAACGCGCATTTCTGTAAGGTGTATGACCGGGATATCCAAGTACGTGGAAATGTCGTATTTGGTTTGGGATTGAATGTAAACTGTATGTAGAATGGATCATGCTAGGATGGGATAATTTGTTATATTACACTATATTATTTTCTTCGTGTTTAGTGCATAGAACAAAAATTACTACTCTCCCTTTCATTACCTTCACAAAATAGTAGTTTTGAAAAAAGCTGGGTTTATTATACACATCTTGCGACTCCATAGTGTGATCGCCATATTCAAGCCAACAAGTGTTTTTATGTTTCATTTTCGCTATCGTTACGTTGGGAAAATCTACCGACAGTTATCTGAATCAATGCAGAAATTGTATGTTATAATCTTTTAATATCTAAGCTATTGATCGCAGTAACGATTTACATATACGCTTACGTGTTTATAATGGTTTCGCAACGGGAAATAAACCTTTTTTCAACTAGTAGCATAGCTGTGATTAGAGATATATTAGAATCAAGTAACGATAACTTACAAATGATAGTTAGTTCAATGTTTATAATATGAAGAAACACTGCCGTCACCTTGTTTTAACCAGTATAACATAAAAAAACATGTTCGTGCTCTTGTTGCAACATAGTTAGGCTAAGTGGTATCAGAACTAGTTACGGATTGCTACTATTGCATTCAAATAAACCTATTTTCAACTAGTAGCTAGAAGTATAGTTGTTATTAAAGATATATTTGGATTAAGGAACGATAGCTTTTAAATTATGAATAATTCAATTTGACAAAAAGATGTTGTGATTTGAAACCTAAATAACTATTTCGTAATTAGAAAAAACATTGTTGTCACCTTGTTTTAACCAGTATAACATAAAAAACATATTCGTGCTCTTGTTGCAACATAATTTGGACTTAGTCGTATCAGAACTAGTCAGAACTACTGCTACTTGGGGCTGCCTTTCATTATTTTAGCCAAAAAGTAGTTTAGGAAAAGTAATATCCTGGTTTTATTTATGTTTTATACACTTCTTACGACTCAATAGTGTGATCGCCAGATTCAAGCCAATAAAAGTTTTTTTATGTTTCATTTTCGTTATCATTACGTTGGTAAAACCTCCCGACAACTTTCTGAGTCAATGCAGAAATTGTATGTTAAAATCCTATAATATCTACGTTATTGCTATATCAATTCGCAGTAACGATTTACGTATACCCTTACATGTTTATAATGATTTCGCAACGGGAAATAAACCTATTTTCAACTAGTAGCTTAATGCATAACTGTGATAAGAGATATATTAGAATCAAGTAACGATAACTTACAAATGATAGTTAATTCAATGTTAATGTTATAAGGAAACACTGTCGTCACCTTGTTTTAACCAGTATAACATAAAAAACATGTTCGTGCTCTTGTTGCAACATAGTTGGACTAAGTGGTATCAGAATGAGTTACGGATTTCTATTATTGAAGTCAAATAAACTTATTTTCAACTAGTAGCTAGAAGTATAGTTATTATTAAAGATATATTTGAATTAAGTAACGATAGCTTATAAATTATAAATAATTCAATTTGACAAAAAGATTTAGTGATTTAAAACCTAAATAACTATTTCGTAACTCGTTATGTTATGAAGAAACCACCTTGTTTTCACCTTGTTTTAACCAGTATAACATAAAAAAACATATTCATGCTCATGTTGCAACATAGTTTGGATTTGGTCGTAGCAGAACTAGTTGCGGATTGCTAGTTGGGTTAAGAAAATTACACACCAGTAGCAGACATCCGTCACCGTTTCGATTTCTTCATAGCGTGTGCGAAATAGGACAAAGCACGCATCGTTCGTTTTGTGTTTTCTTCTTCTTTGGTTGAAAACTTGGACACTCATCGCCCCGTAACTGCGGAATTGGAAGTCGGAATAGGATGAAATGTTACAGTAGCTTCAAAGATAATATGAGCTTTAATTCAAATCATGATTTGTGAAAATCGGCATCGCAGAGAAATCGAAGTGAGATTTATTTTTTCTTCAACACTTTCAGTGCTTTCGGAACAGGAAAAGGGGGGACCAGTAGTGCCGAATTAAATTTTTATGACCACTATCAAGCTTTACAAACAAGAAGAATTTATCAGTTTTATGGGATTTGTACCTGTTTTTGATCATCGTTCGTGAAAAAATACTAATGAAATTTGTAATTTTCCACTTATCACGTCTTAGATCCCCGTGTGTGTCGGAACCGGAAGTCGGATCCGGAGAAAATGTTCTAAAATTTTTTAGGAAACTCTGAGACCTTTCATTAAAATCTTAGGTTGTGAAAATTGGTTAAGCCGTTTTAGAAAAAATTTAGTGCACACTTTTTCTCTAATTTTAATATACTACAATGTAACTCCGGAACCGGAAGTCGGATCCAAATGAAATTCAATAGCAGGATATGACACCATTAGACCTTTTATTTGAATCTAATTTTGTGAAAATCTATTCAGCCATCTCTGAAAAAAGTGAGTGCATATTTTTTTCCATTATTTTGGTGCATATTATACTATATCTCCGGAACCGAAAGTCGGATCGGGATAAAATTCAATTGCAGGCTATGGGACCATAAGACCTTTTATTTGAATCTTAGTTTGTGAAAATCGGTTCAGCCGTCTCCGAGAAATGTGAGTGCATATTTTTGTTACATTAAAACACACACATACACACACACACACACACACACACACACACACACACACACACACACACACACACACACACACACACACACACACACACACAGAGAGAGAGAGAGATATATATTGCTCAGTTCGTCGAGCTGAGTCGAATGGTATATGACATGGTCTCGGTTAAAAAGTCGGTTTTCACAGTGATTGCATAACATTTTTATATGAAAATGGCAAAAAATCTGGTAAAATACTACTGAAAGAAAGTCTTACTTAACAATAAATATAATTTATAAAACGCTGATTCATGATGTGCAATTAAACATTATTACAAAATGTAGTAGATTCCCAGTGGAAATGATTTTTTCAGGGTTCCATAATGATAACGACTAAACTAAAAAATTATACATGAATGAATTACTGTTGACAGTTTGTAAAACAAGGAATACATTAAGGAACTACATTAATTAAATATCTCGCTCATTCTATGCTTAAAATCACCCTTCAGTCTAGCCCCGAATAAGCCACGGCTGGATGTTCTTTGTATGTTTAGTGGAAGTACGTTATATTTTTTTGGACCAACAAAAAGAATCCTTCTTTGACCAATGTTTGTGAGTTAAAGTTGGAAACTTTCAATTATGGTGAGTTGATGGGTTCTGTAGAATATCATGAACGAACAGTAATGTTTGAACATCACATAAGTATGCTAGAGGTAAGATATTATGGGTATTATCGGAATACAACAATAAGCTTGAAAACAGTAGAGGTTTATTGAAGATGATTTTGAGACACCTGCTTTTCGGAGTTTTAATCTTTTTGGATGAGAGCTAGCGGCGCGACCCCATACCGATACCAAATAAATGAGCTGTGAATGGATGTACCCTCCATAAAATACCGCAGTAGGATGCCACATGTTTTTCAATAGATTTAATATGGTGAATCCAGGTTAACGTGGAGTCAAAATATATACCCAAATGTTTAAAACAGTCCACTTTTTCAATAATATAATGTCCCAATTTGGGCTGACGATGGATTGGTATTACTTCTCTAATAGACCGGAAAATCACATATTTAGATTTTATGAGATTTAAGTACAATAAATTTGCACTAAAATATTGATCTAATATACTTAAATGGTTCTCCATTGAGTATATAAAAGCATTGATGTTAACACATGGATCAATAAGCCCCGAGACTAAAGCAGAGATGGCGCTCGTAATAAACCAGTAACCACGTCTTTTTAGAGTACTAACCTTTGCTTGAAACGGGTCAAAACTTTCAGTCGATCCGACCAGAAATAGCTGAGTTATCGAGGTTGTAATAAAATCGTTTTGTAGTTTGTTTAAAAATTGGAAAAAGCCGAGTTTCGTGTTTTGATAAAACATTGTTTTTTAATGGGTAAAAACACCGTGCTAGCAAAACAATGGATTGAAAAATGTTATCTGGACTCATGTCCATCAAAAGCAACGATTTGTCGGTGGTTCGCCGAGTTTAAACGTGGTCTATCCGACACAAATGACGCGAAACGCTCGGGTAGACCTATGGAAGCCGTTACACCGGAAAATGTGAGTGAAGTGACAAAATTATAATGAAAGATCGTAAAGTGAAGCTCCGTGAGATTGCTGAGATGACACAGATATCATATGGAAGTGTATTTACTATCCTTCATGAAAAATTGAGCATGAAAAAGGTTTTTTCCAAGTGGGTGCCGCGATTACTTTCGATGGAACAAAAGCAGCAACGAGTCGATGGTTCAGAAAGCAGTTTATCGAAAAAAAACGTTGGAACCATTGTATCACCCTAAAAGGTGATTATGTTGATGAATAAAAAAAATTTTGCAAAAAAAATATTGATTCCATTGTTAGTCTCGGGACTTATTGATCCATGTGTTATTACTGGAATAAAATAGAGCTGTAACGTCAGGAAATAACCGTAGAGTTCCTGTGAGTTGCAGGACACCTTTATCATTAATATACAAAAGAAATAATAGTGGTCCTATATTGCTACCCTGTCGCACTCCAATGTTTATGGCAGCAAGATTGTTACAGTCGCTCTCGATGGACACGAATTGTTTTCTGTTTATCAAGTAGCTACTAATAATACAGTTCGCGATGCCCCTGATGCCGTAGCACTGAAATTTGTCAAAGAGGAAACTGTGATCCAAAGTGTCAAAGGCTTTTTTGAGATATAAAATCATGTTATTTTGGTCAATCTCGCTCATTATATTGTATACTAATTCCATGATAGCAGTATGTGTGCTAGAATCTTGTCTAAAGCCATACTGAAATTTATAAAGGATACTAACACATGGATCAATAAGTCCCGAGACTAACAATGAAAACAACATTTTTTTGCAAAATTTTTTTTTATTCATCAACATAATCACCTTTTAGGGTGATACAATGGTTCCAACGTTTTTCCAATTTTTCAATACCATGTTTATAAAAAAATTTATCTTTCGCTTCAGAATAAGCTTCAGTTTCAGCGATGACCTCCTCATTTGAGCCAAATCTTTTTCCCTGGAGTATTTTTTTAAGATCAGCAAAGAGCCAGTAGTCACTGGGGGCTAAATCTAGCGAGTATGGGGGTGGGGAAGCAGATCAAAGCCCAATTCGTTCAATTTCGCCACTTGGAAAAAACCTTTTTCATGCTCAATTTTTCATGAAGGATAGTAAATACACTTCCATATGATATCTGTGTCATCTCAGCAATCTCACGGAGCTTCACTTTACTATCTTTCATTATAATTTTGTCACTTCACTCACATTTTCCGGTGTAACGGCTTCCACAGGTCTACCTGAGGGTTCCGCGTCATTTGTGTCGGAAAGACCACGTTTAAACTCGGCGAACGACCGACAAATCGTTGCTTTTGATGGACATGATTCCGGATAACATTTTTCATTCCATTGTTTCGCTTGCACGGTGTTTTTACCCATTAAAAAACAATGTTTTATCAAAACACGAAACTAAAACGCCGAACATTATGACTAGGAAAAAGAGTTGGGTTTATACGAATATTTTTAGTTAATTCTTGGCCGATGTTGGAGAAAAAATTGTTAAATACCTCACAAACTTCAGAGTTTACATTAATACTGTTACCATTATGAATCAAATATAGCTTGTCCCCTTTTTTTGTTATTCCGAATGTATTTTTTAGATTTCTCCAAAATTTTGAATTAGGTGTGTTTGTAAGAAGGTTTTCATAATATGCTTTCTTGCTATTTCTTTTCATGATATCGACCTTTTTAAATATATGTAATAGCATTTGTTTAAGGTGTTCGTCCTGTGGGTTTGCTTTACCACTCTGGACAAAATAACGTTTAATTTTTAACAGTGTCCTTCCTCTGCAAGCTCCCGGCCGAGCGGAGGCGGGAGAAGAATAACGAAGAGGATGTTTCTTTCAGTTCTATACGGAGTAACACTCTCCAATTCGGTTTCTCTTTTATGTCATTGTATTGATTCATCCACGTATTTGAGATTAATATCACGAAATTCACCTTTTTTGAGTTTCAACTATTCACAACACTTCATGGTGAACTCGTCGGATATATGTCTCCACATTTACTTGTTTACATTAATAAAAGAAGTTATTCTTCAACACGTACTTTTGTTGTCATATATTATCAACACTACCCTAACACGAACAATGGTTGTGTCTAACTATTTTTTTTTTGCATGTGAATATCAAGCCTGCACATGAAACTATTAAATCTTCACTCATTACAGCAATCTTTCACTCAATTCTTTAGGTGCCTTCCGAAATCTATTATATCCCATTATAAACAATATTTCTTACTTGATTTTGATGTCACTTGATACTCAAGTCTCACAATGCACACATGTTCCTATAGCTACTGTATTATACTCCGAACTAAACTGAACTAGCTACTAACTTGTCTACGGGCCGACGCCCGAGACTAACGGATATTTTCCGCGCACTCTGAGACTGAACTGCTAATTTGTCTACGGGCCGACGCCCGAGACCAACGGCTATTTACCGCGCACTCGTTAAAATTGAACTACTACCTAACTCTTCCCAACTATGGGTTTTTAAGCTCCTAACATTTACTTTCGGGTGAAGCCCGAAGATTTTAGTACAAGCCGAGCTTGTGATTTCAAGTAGAAAGTTCATCCGACTTTCTCCCGAAGTTCTACCGAAAGTCGAGACCACTGTCGCTAGGCCAGAGGCAGTGACTAGTGTCCGTGAAAATAATAGCTTTGTTTTTACAACATTGCTGCGCTGACTAATGCTCGGAACTGTCTATGGTTTAATAACAAAGTTTCTTAAACATCGTTGCGATGACTAATGCTCGAAAATGTGCACGCTTCAATAACAAATTTTATACTTGAAGGTTGCAGCTACGCTGATATGAGAGTTTCCTTCACAATTTCCTACTTTTTCTACAATATTAGCAAATTCGAAGGAAAATTTGCTAAGGGCGCTGCATGCCCCCTTACTTACTGAGCTTGATGTTACCTGAAGGGTAGACATCAAGTCGAATGCGTTGGTTTATAACATTGAGGTTTGTAGCTGGATCACAAATTTCCGTATTTACAATTGCCAATTGGTTTATTTTTCGTTGTTGGCTATACGTTAGTTAAATTTCCTAACCTTACGATGGTCCGCGTGTGTGTGTGTTCTCCTCTGACGCCATCCTGTTCCATGGTATGCTTCTATTGTTGCTTTATCTGTGGGAGTGATCGAACGGTTGCTAGTCTCGGACTCTGGGTTCCGTGTCGTTCTCGTTCCTAATAGCTCGTTCTTATGTGTTGGTGATACGTATTAGGGCTTCTCATTGCTTATGTACTCGCTTCATTGGGCATAGTTTTTTTTTTTTTATTCAATAGTAACATATTTGAAGGCACACTGCTTAAGCTCTTAGATGCCAAGGGCATTTTCTTATTTTAAATTAAAACTAACTTAAAACTAGGGTATTATCATTAGGGTTGTGGCGAATTCCGGTCGCAATGGTCGATTCTGCAGATTCAGTCTGCAGCTGGCAATCGGCAATGGTCGGTGGATTAAATATGGCATTAGTTTCTTCTAGATGACGATTATACGTTTCAATGGGTCCGCGGGAAACACCCCCAGGTCACAGAGACCCAGCGGGTGGCCCGCATGTTGTTCATCGATTGAAGCAGTTTTCCCGTGGGCGATGCCTTTGCCTAAGAGAATGAAAGAAGTATAGAGAAGTAATTTTGTGGAAAACGGGATGAAAAAGGGGGTATGAGAACGAATGACCAAACACGATAAAGATCTAATTAGTTGACATCGAGATGGTGGAGAAACGGAGGAAGGGGGAACGAAGAAGTAAGTGACAGCAAAAAGATCTTGTTATTTTATACAGAGATGGTGGACAGGCGAGGGATTTGGAGAATCGGGCGAATGTTAGTCTCGAACCTGCAGGTGAAGATTATTCTTAGCCTCGACAAGAGAGAGGAAACTACGGATTACACTCGTATATTAATGTGTTTAAGGTACTGGTATATGAGAAGCATATATAAACTATCCCGACTCGCCAACACATCCCGAACCGGAACATTGGACGGTCTACCTCGGGCCCTAAGGGATTCCAGTAGCTCCGACCTGACGTCGCGATACTCTACGCACGACCACACGACATGCTCGATGTCCTGATAACCGTCGCCACAGGTGCAGAGACCGCTCTCCGCGAGCCCAATACGCCGGAGATGTGCGTTGAAGGTGTAGTGATTTGACATGAGCCGCGACATAACACGAATGAAATCGCGACTCACGTTCATCCCCCTGAACCAAGGTTTCGTCGATACCTTAGGGATAATGGAGTGTAGCCATCGTCCCAGTTCGTCATTCGTCCATGAAGTTTGCCAACTTTCGAGAGTTTTCTGACGAGAAATACTGAAAAATTCATTGAAGCAGATTGGTCTTTCATAAATATCACCTTCTAATGCGCCCACTTTAGCCAATGAGTCTGCCTGTTCATTGCCTGGAATGGAACAATGCGATGGGACCCAGACTAAGGATATTAAATAAGACCGTCCAGATAAAGCTCTCAAGTGTTCCCATATTTTCCCCAGAAAATAGGGGGGATACTTTCCTGGCTTCATTGCCCGGAGAGCTTCTATTGAACTTAGACTGTCCGTGACAATGAAGTAATGATCTTTGGGCAAGGTTTCAATGATCTCAAGAGTGTACTGAATGGCAGCTAGTTCTGCGACGTAAACTGAAGCTGGATCACTGAGTTTGTAAGAAGCGGTGATGTTTTGATTGAAGATGCCGAAGCCTGTGGACTCGTTGATGTATGATCCGTCAGTGTAGAATATCTTTTCACAGTTGACTGTTCTGAATTTGTTATAAAAAATATTGGGGGCCACTTGAGGGCGTACGTGATCCGGAATTCCACGAATCTCTTCTCTCATGGATGTGTCGAAAAATACAGTGGAATCAGAAGTATCCAAGAATAGGACACGGTTGGGCACAAACGAAGAAGGGTTAATATTCTGAGCCATGTAATCAAAATACAAGGACATAAAACGGGTCTGAGAATTGAGCTCGACAAGCCTTTCGAAGTTTTCAATCACCTTCGGATTCAAGATTTCGCATCGGATTAGCAATCGATATGAGAGATCCCAGAATCGGTTTTTTAACGGTAAGACGCCCGCCAACACTTCGAGACTCATCGTATGAGTTGACTGCATGCAACCTAAGGAAATACGCAAGCAACGATACTGGATTCTTTCCAGCTTGATGAAATGAGTGTTCGCCGCGGATCGGAAGCAAAAGCATCCATATTCCATAACGGACAATATCGTTGTTTGGTACAACCTGATCAGGTCTCCTGGATGGGCACCCCACCACGATCCGGTTATCGTACGAAGAAACTTGATTCTCCGTTGGCATTTTTGTTTCAGATATCTAATGTGACATCCCCAGGTGCCTTTGGAGTCGAACCAGACCCCGAGATATTTAAATGTGAAGACCTGAGCTATGGTTTCACCCCCTAGTTGAAGCTGTAATTGTGCTGGTTCTCGCTTCCTTGAAAATACAACTAGCTCAGTTTTCTCCGTAGAGAAATCGATACCCATTTGAAGAGCCCATGTCGACAAGTTGTCGAGGGTATCTTGTAATGGTCCTTGGAGATCGGCAGCTTTGCATCCTATAATAGACACAACGCTGTCGTCGGCAAGTTGTCTTAGCGTGCAAGATGTGTTGATACATTCATCAATATTGCTTACGTAAAAATTGTATAAAAGGGGGCTTAAACATGAGCCCTGAGGAAGACCCATGTAACTGAATCGTATTGTCGACAAATCACCATGCGCGAAATACATGTGTTTCTCGGACAATAGATTATACAAAAAGTTATTCAAAATTGGTGAAAGACCATGCTGATGCAACTTCTCAGATAGGATGTTTATGGAAACTGAGTCAAAGGCCCCCTTGATGTCGAGGAAAACTGACGCCATTTGTTCTTTACGAGCAAATGCCATTTGAATTTCTGTTGAGAGCAACGCAAGACAATCGTTCGTTCCTTTGCCCCTGCGGAAACCAAATTGTGTATCTGAAAGCAAGCCATTAGTCTCCACCCAATTGTCAAGACGAAAGAGAATCATTTTTTCGAACAATTTCCGGATGCAGGAAAGCATAGCAATCGGCCGATACGAATTGTGATCGGAGGCTGGTTTTCCTGGTTTTTGGATGGCGATCACTCGCACTTGTCTCCAGTCGTGTGGGACAATATTACCCGTAAGAAACTTGTTAAATAAATTCAACAAGCGCCTTTTCGCAGGGTCAGGGAGATTTTTCAACAAGTTGAATTTAATTCTGTCTAGCCCCGGGGCTTTATTGTTACACGACAAGAGTGCGAGTGAGAACTCTACCATCGAAAACGGTGTTTCGTTTGTATTTGATGTCGCGGCGCGGGTGGTCTTCTGTTCCGGAACAGAGTCTGGGCATACTTTCTTAGCGAAATTGAATATCCAGCGGTTGGAATATTCCTCGCTTTCATTCGTGGCGTTTTGGTTGCGCATTCGTCGGGCTGTGTTCCAAAGAGTGCTCATCGATGTTTCTTTTGATAATCCTTCAACAAACCGTCGCCAATAACCAAGTTTCTTTGCTTTGACTAAGTTCTTCATTTGCTTGTCTAACGCCGCGTAATTCCGATAATTATCGGGTGTTCCATTTTTTCTGAACTTTTTGAACGCTAAAGATCTTTCCGCGTTCAGTGATGAGCACTCTTTGTCCCACCACAGGTTAGGAGGACGGATGTTGGTTTTCGCGCCAGATACACGTTTCGTCTGAGCTTGAGTCGCGGTGTCGAGAATCAAGCCAGCCAACAACGTGTACTCTTCCTCCGGAGGAAGTTCTTGTGTTGATTCTAGTTTCTCAGATATCGAATTTGCGTAGTATTTCCAATCAATATTTCGTGTGCGGTCATACGAAACATTGATTGTCTCCGATGGTCTTAATCCGTAGGCGATTGAAATTACGATAGGTAGATGGTCGCTACCGTGGGGATCGGGGATCACCTTCCACGTGCAATCCAACCGTAGCGAGGTCGAGCATAAGGATAAATCCAGCGCGCTTGGTCTTGCTGGTGGTGCGGGAATCCGTGTCATTTCTCCGGTATTCAAAATAGTCATATTGAAGTTATCGCAAAGATCATAGATCGCGGTTGATCTGTTGTCATCATGAAGACAACCCCATCCCGCACCGTGAGAGTTAAAGTCTCCTAAAACTAACGTCGGTGCGGGAAGAAGTTGCATGATACTGCTGAGCCAGTGGTACCCAACTGTAGCTCTAGGGGGAATGTAGATGGAAGCAATGCAAAGGTCCTTGCCTTTCATTGTGACATGACATGCGACAACTTCAATACCTGGTATCGATGGGAGGTTAATTCGATAGAAGGAATAGCACTTTTTGATCCCCAAAAGTACTCCTCCGTAGGGATCGTCTCGATCCAGGCGAATAATGTTAAAATCGTGGAAGTTCAGGGAAACATCAGAAGTTAGCCAAGTTTCGCACAATGCAAATGCGTCACATTTCAGATTATTCACAAGAATTTTAAAAGAATCTATTTTTGGGATGATACTTCTACAATTCCACTGTAAAACAGTGATTGAATCCGTGACCTCGGTGGATGAGTTAGCCATCGAAGGATACGATCGCTGAAAGAAGGGGCCATTTTGCAGTCAACTGCTTCAAAAAAGTTCTAACTGTAGGTATCAAAGCCATAAACAGGCTTTTAAGAGGATCAGAAATATTGAAGGTGTTAAAAATCCAGTCCACAACATCAGAGAATTTTATGAGCCCAGCACCCAGCTGGTTCTCTGTTGGGTTTTCAGGGGCACTTGGGGATTTTGGTGTCCCGGGAAGTGGTGGGAATTCCTTCTCAGAATTGAGTTTTCCGAGACCAGGAACTGTTTGCTTCGGAGCTTTGTCTCCACTACTTCTAAACATAAATGTTGGAGGCCCATTGGAAGACAACTTCGTACCCTTACTAGGGAGCTTAGGAGAGGATTTGTTTACTCTTTTCCTAGAGCTATGAGGGGCCGCTGAAGATGTACCTTCTAATGGGTCGTCAAAATCGCTCTCGTCAGTTGACAAGCAGGTATAGATGTTCGTTGATCGCTTAGGGGGGGTGGCACTCTTGAGCATGTCAGCAAAGGAACGCTTGGAGTGTTCCTTCAGGGAACGTTTCAAACCATCCTTGCGCACTTTGTACGCGGGACATGCCATCAGGTCATGCGAACCCTCCTTACAGTAAAGACACTTTGTAGTACCCTTACCGCAGGAGCCATCCGCATGAGCCTCCCCACAATTAGCACAACGGGGCTTATTGCTGCAATGGGACGCTGTGTGTCCCAGTTGCTTGCAGTTGGTGCAGTTCATGATACGTGGAACATAGAGACGAACAGGGAGGCGAACTCGGTCCAGGAGGACGTAGTTAGGTAAAGCCGAGCCAGCGAATGTCACCCGATACGAGTCTGATTGGGGGTATGATTTGGTACCATCCCCCGCGATCGACACTGAATGCAATCGCTTGCAATCCAGTATCTTTACGTTCTTAAGTAGGGGGTTTTTAAAGCAACCCATCCCGTACTTAAGAACGTCATCGCAAGTCAAACTGGCATCGGTGACAACGCCGTCAATTTCGACTTCACGAGCTGGGATGTACACACGGTATTCCCGCGTAAAAAGCTCACCCTGAACGATCTCGTTAGCCTGTTTTGAGCTGGTTAACGAGACCCTAAGCTTGTCCGGGCGTACTTTGTCAATACTCTTGACAGTAGAGTATCGCTTCGACAGCTCTCGCGATATATGGAGACAATTTAATTTTTTTCCATTTAATTTGGGCCGGAAATAAACCGTGTACGGTCCGGCCGGGAGTGCAAGTCCGTCGGGATAGCTCTTAATGCGAGTTTTGCTATCGACAGTTGTCTCCATTTTATCATCTGGTGGGTCAGGGTTTTGTTTCACAGGGTTTGTCATGGCACGGAATTGTATCCGCACGGGTTAGAAATCTGGGATACCACCAGATAATTTCAAGGACAGAAAAAAAGGAAAAGAGAATGATACTTAGCTTAATAATGGATAGCCACCAATGCCTGGCCTTGGCTAATCGGTGTGCTACGAAACTCGGCCGCTGGGGCCACGCGTTGGTTGAATTGTTGTTGTATCTGTGTGCCAAAAACCTCTAAGAGGAAAAAAAGCACACAGCACCGGGTCACGACACTACTCCAAATGTTCACTATTCAAAGTCTTTACACTGCACTATTGTATTATGTATGAAAACCTCTCAGCGGAACGAGCACCATTGTCTATTATACAATAACGGTACAATGTCGATTGTCCGATCGCTTTATCACACACGGCACTGATTTTCAGCGTTTCGCAGTTCACAAAAGCACGTCTGTTCGCTCGGAAGGTTGAAACGGCAATGGATTGGGCATAGTTGAAAATTGACCGTTAACTCCTTTGCATTTTGGACATCATTGGGATTACTGTCAGTAGTAATATTGGTATTCTGTATTGTTGCTTCTCATCCTGGCTTCTCGTTTGGTACAATGTGTTGAGGCTCCTAGCAACTTTTATGCATTGCATTTGATTTCGTGGTTATCTTCTTCGTAGTGTATTTTTAAACAACCAACTGTTTAATCTTTTTCACGTATTAATAAGCTTTGATTTTCCAATAATTGTTTATGGTATTCAGCTGAGCTTTGACGATGCTCACTGAATAAATTATAGGGTAGCAGTTTGTAACGTTGTTGCATATCCGCGCAAGTCATCTTTAACTGTGTCGACTGCATTTACTTCCTTCTTGTTTGGTTATCAGTTGTACTTGTTGATGTAGCCATTTGTAGCATTGCCATTATTCCGATTTGTTATCACGTCTTCCATATAAAACTTTTTCGTAATTTTTCTGCCTCGATTTTTTTTTTCAACTCGTAATTGCCTCGATTTTCAACTCTGCTGTTCTTCCTTCTGACATCTTGGTGATTCCCCGGTTCCCTTTGTCTTCAACTTGCCACCGCATCCGATCACACCCTCTCGTTCTCTTAGGTAGCTTGGCTAAGCTACTGACATCCTTCCTTCTGCGACGACTACTTTCGGGCACACACACAGTTCGGGACTCAAAAAAAAACTTTTATTCGTTTTGTATGATTCTGTGCTTTTAGTGTAAACATTTTTCTATTCTATGCTTGTTATTATTTTTATAAACGTCTTACGTGATCTATTGTCTATTCTGTGATTGTTATTATTTGTATATACGTATATTTTTTTCTCTTAATAATCGCATTGTGCATCATATTCTCTTATATATTTTTCGTTATCATAACTTTGTGCATCGTAATTTTTTTTTCCATTATCATATCTTTGTGCATCTTAAATTTTTTTGTTTTCGTTATCATATTTCTTCTTTCTATCAGTTGAATCTATGTTTTTTTTCTATGCATTAAGTGTTTCTGCGATATATTTATTTGTCTATATGTTGTCTCGTGTACTTTTCCATTAATCGAGAGGTTTTTATGTTTACTTATATTTTTTTTTTGTTGAGGTACCTTTAACCCGTAGATACAGGTCGACAACCCGTCTGTCGACAATACGTCTGTCTGTGGATATAAAATTGTTCATTCAACGTGTTCATTTTAATGGTGTCTTACCACCCTTGCTTCCATAGCTTCAGAAGCCGTCCTTCCATCTGGTCGGTTGTGTAGTGCTCATGCCGCAGCTTCTCTCCCCCACTACTTGAGCTGGTTCTTTCGGTACGTGTTCCTGTTTTTCCTTTCTAAAAATAGACTCAAATCTGGGTTTTAATATTTTTCCAATAATAACGGTAACCCATAAAGTAACTTAGAATCTAATTTCGTTCTGAATGTGTTGTCTTCAATCAAAAATATTTTTTTTGTCTTGTTATGTTTAGTTTCCGAACTATTCCCTTTTATGCTGCTAATTCCTATCGCTGCATCTCTTATTTTTTCCATTCCGGGGTCGCGATCCCCTTGTCCACACACACTTGATCACCCATACTAAGTTCATTGCATGAATGCATACATTAGATAGAAATTATTTGCTGGCCAGCGTCGTTTTGATAGTCTGTTCGCTTGTGTCTTATCCTTTTCTTGTCGTATCCGTCGTTTCTCATCTTTATTTTATTTACTTTTTTTGTAGTATTCTTTTAGTGTCCTTTCAGTGTTAGTTTTATGTTATTTAATGATAAACCATCTTATTTCACCATAGAAATTCTCCTTATTTATAACATTGTTTCTGTATTCTATACCATTATGTTTACCTCCCTTGTGTAATGTACTCTTCTTTTTTTTTCTTAACGCATTGTAACTTTTCCCAAGTTCATTTTAATTTGTAGCATTATAGCTTCCTCCCAAGAATAAATTTTTCTCACATCTATAATCTTCCTCTTTAATTTAACTTTTTTTTCTTATGACCAGCACGGTATTGCTGTGTATGACATGATTCCCATGTTTAAAATATATTTGAATTTTCTTGATTGGTTGACTCATCTAGGATCATTAGAATCCAATATTTTCCCATAGTTTATTTCCACTTTGTATTACTTCAACTATATGTTTGAGTTTCTTTAAGTATACCCTCTTTTTTTTCTTCTTCATATGTTTTCCCCCCATTATATATCTTCTTTGACAATGTAACCTATTGCTTTATTGTCCCTCTGATGTATCTTCATCATCAGTTTATAATCATCAGTTTCACCATATTTTTCATTCTTCGTTTGGTGCCCATTTGTTTTCATTGTGGTCGTTTCATTGCATAAGTAAAATTTTATTTCTTATTGACCTCCTCTTATTACCCTCTTAATAGTTTTAATATCCTTCTGCTCGCATTCATGTTTTTCCTCGTATTCGAATTGATTCCTTTCGACTTTCATCTTACATATTTCGCTGATATTTTTCCCTTCTTGGTATATTTTTCATGTTTTTATCTTATCAATTGTTTTCCTTACATGGTGGTTTTAAGTTTTTCGTTGAATTCTTATGTCAACGTATCATTGTATGATGTTTGCTGTTAATTTCTGTTATAACTGTATCCTATCCTTTTGCTGTCTAGTGACTATTGAAATAGGGTGTAAGGGCTCGGCCTGTTCGGGCAGTCTGGATAAAAAGTCTGCCACAACATTGTCTTTGCCTTGTTTATAGCGAATGTCCATTTCCAACCCTTGAAGTTTCAGACGTAAACGCGTTAGCGTAGGCGAAGTTTCTTTTAAATGCCATATTGAAATTAGCGGTCTATGATCAGTGTATACAATAAATCTCTGATTATAAATGAAATGTTTGAAACGGTTCACTGCCCATGCGATGGCTAACAACTCTTTTTCAATCGTATGGTACTTTCTTTCAGCACCTACTAGACCTCTGCTTGCATATGAAATAAGCCTGTCGATCGATTTTTCATTCGAGAGTACTGCTCCAATAGCGTACTCGCTTGCATCTGTCGTGATCACAAACGTATCTATAAGTTCTATAAGTTCGGTCTAACTAACAGTGTGTCAGAAGTTAAAAAATTCCGCAATTCCTCAAAAGATTTTTGACACTCTTCTGTCCAAGTAAACTTAACATTCTTTCGCAAGAGATCGTTCAAAGGTTTACGTTTCTCTGCTATGTGAGGTATGAATTTTCCATAAAAATTTACTGTTCCTAAAAATGACCGAACACCTTTGACTGTTTTTGGTGCCGCCATCTCTTTAATTGTTTTTATATTGTCCTCCATAGGACGAATTCCTTCTTTGTCAATTACATGTCCTAAATACTTTATTTCATTTTTCAAAATTTGGCATTTACCTGGCTCGACTTTTAGATTATGTCGACGGAGAGCCTCTAAAACTTTGCGTAAGTTTTCATTGTGTTCTTCGATAGTAACACCGAAAACAATTATGTCATCCAGATAGACGATTGCTTTAACCCCTTCTATCTCATAAAGTACCGTATTCATTAATCTTTGGAATGTCGACGGGCTGTTACGCAGGCCCATAGGCATTCTTGTAAATTCAAAGTGGCCTTTTGGAGTTGAGAACGCTGTCTTGGCTGCATCTTTTGAGTTGATTGGCACTTGGTAAAACCCTGATTTTAAATCCAAGGTAGAAAAATATTTACTGCTTCCAAGATTATCTAGAATCTCGTCGATTAGTGGAATGGGGTATACAAATGGCTTTGTAACTAAATTTAAAGCCCTGAAGTCAACCACGATTCTGTATTTCTTGTTACCAAATTCATCGTCCTTCTTGGGAACGCATAGGACTGGTGCATTCCACGGACTTTTGCTAGGCCTTATGATACCTTGTCTACGCATTTCTTCAATTTCTTCATTAATGTGCTTCTTTGTAACTTCTGGAAATCTGTATTGCCGTTTGTTGATAGGCACGTTTGACGTGGTCTCAATTTCGTGCACTGCCGCATCAGTGATAGTTAATTTATCCCCCTTCAGATAGAATACATCGCTATATGATGCCATAATCTTCTCTATATCCCTAAAATTTTCTCTTTTTAGATGATTCATATTTAGTGATTCTAATACTTTTTCCGTTCGGTCTCGACCAGTTATTTGACCGTATCTTTTATTTTCCGTAAGAATTACGTCTTGATTTGAATCTAAATCAAGGAAACATTTGTCTTCCTCGTCAATCTCTCTGTCTATATAATCTTTTTCTTCTTCATTAGTAATATTAGTTCCACAACGTGGAAGCATACTATCTGAACGATAGTCGTTTTTGTATAACTCATAGTTGCTCTGATACGATGCCACGTGCTTTTTATTCACTTCATATTTATTATGCTTCGCTAAACTGCCCTCCAAGACTTCAGCATTGACGATAATTACTTCATTTTTGCCACTCTTTGCATCAGTTTTAATATGTTTTCCGGTTGTCCTATTTCTACTTCGAGATTTTTTTATTTCACAATTATTGTTTGCTTTAGTTGCACTGTTTGAAGACATCTTTGGCTTCTCATTATTATCATTTACTTCATTATTTCTTTCATTATTTATGCGGGTGGCTATTTCAATGTTGCACTCATTCTTATCTGCAGCACGCATCCCATAATGCTCAGTTGCGTGTACCTTTTCTTTGCCTATTACTGGTGTATTTGCCACATTCTTGTGCTCGTTTGGTACACTTAGATATATGTACTCGAAATTCTGAGTGACATAAATTGTGTATATCTTTAAAAACTCTGCTCCAATGATTCCAGGAACACACAAATCTTTTACTATATAAAATCTAACTCTGTAATGAGTTTTTCCAATTACCAACGTGACTTTTACTGACCCAATAGTCTGTGATTGAGTTCCATCAAAGCCTGCAATGTATAAATTATCTTTATAGTTTATTTTCTCTGATCCTATTTTCGCGACAGTATCCCATCTCATTACGTTATAAAATGCTCCAGTATCGAGCAAATATTTAATTTTTTCGTTAGGCCTATTTGCTGCAGCAACTTTTACAAATAACTGATTGTTTTTAGCACAATCTATTTTTAACATTTCGTGAGGCGGCATACCTTCTTGCCATTGCCCCGTATATTTTTTTGTCATTTCTGTACACTGCGTACCCTGTGGACTAAGCTTGGATTGATCATATGTTTGGTATTTTTCCTGTATTTTGACATTGTTCTCTGCCTCATATTTTGCGACTCTCTTCTCCTGTTTTTGATGAGCTTCATATGAATCTGTTTTTGGTTCAAAGGTTAGAGGTATTTTCCGTAAGCATATCCAACCTTGGTCATTGTGTATGCTAGTCACATACTTATTCATAAATGTCATTCCCAAAATGCCCCCTGGAGTCAAATTCTCCACTACGTCGAACTTCGTTTGGAAAATTCTTCCTGCGACGATGAAGTTTAGTTCTACGGTACCTAATGTTTTTATGACAGTACCTGTTATCCCGGAATATTCTATGATTTCGTTATCATTAATTTTATATGCTCCCATGTACTCTGCATTTCGTCTACTTATCAAGTTGCCAGATGCTCCAGTGTCTACCAGCAACCCCATCTCGTTATTTGGTTCGTTTGCCGATCTCAACAGCATCATAAATTCGTTGTCTTTCGTCTTATGTAATTTGACCCATATCCCTTCTTTACGTTTTTTGTACACATCACTCTTCATTGGTTTACTGTTATCGTCATTTTCATTCTCCCCGTATCGATCCCAATTTTGCATTTTACATGTTTGCTTGGCTAAATTTGCATTCGGAGGTCTTGATGCTCCATATCTCATTTGATCAGGCATATTTTTGGTCCTGATATTATGATCATATCTTCGAAATATTTTTCTATTATCGTAAGTCATGCAATTTACCCATAACTGTACTTCATTATTTTCGTAGTGTTTTTTATCGAGCCCATTATTTTTCTCTCGAATATTACCATTGTATCTATTAGTTGGTTTTCTATTATCATACTGATTTGTTAAATCGTATTTTTGCAGATACTCATTATTTTCATATTGGTACCCTTCGTGAGTTCTAAACTTTTGATTCCTCATAAGAACTCTATAGCCCAGCTCTGTTGCTTGAAGTCTGTGTTCAAGTACTTCGATATGTTTTCGTTCTATATCAATTTCTTCTAAATACTCCAGTAACTCATACAATGTGCCATTCGTTTCAATTCGTCGTTGTATAAGCCCGCTAAGCAATGTAGTCTTAGACTGACTTCCATTGGCGATTCCCGAGCAAAGCACCCTTCATTGTAATTGTCCAACTGCTCTTTAATTTTCATTATGCGCTTTTTGTAATTTTTGAATGGTTCATTGGGTTCTTGCCGCAAAGTTTCTATTTTTAAAACAACGTCTTCGATTCTTTCGATTTCTTCAAATTCGCGTATAAGATTTTCTTTGATTTTAGGCCAATTTTCAAAGTAATCTAGCTGCTGCTTCTTTTTTTAACTTCAATAATATTACGTAGATCAGATCGTCTCTAGATGTCTCTTCTGGGAATTGTTTTTCGAAATGTTCAATATGATAGATGAACGAATCTAAGTGTTCGGTAGTTCCATCGAACTCCGGAATGCACTGCAGTGCTTCCGCTTTAGGGAATTGAAATTCCATGCTTGTTTGAATTTGATTCTCGTACTATGATATCTCTGTCAAGCCTCAAAATTATTATTTGGCTTGCGGTATGTTTAGAAAATGCTGAAATAAATCCCCCTGGACGATATTCATTTTTGCTGTAAATAATTACAATCTTGATTCTTGACCGTGGTTATGGTCGACATTCATTCACGTAAACAAACTTGACCTAGTCTCACATTACTGGTCATTGTGTCGTGCAAAGCTTCAACTGCTACGAGCCCTACGTGGTCAAATTTCGTTCGCATTGGCATTTTTTTGTTGTTTATTATTGAGCCAGCCCAACTCGGTGCTCTCAAATTTGTCATGCCCGCCGTGTGCGCAAAAATAACTGTCTTTGTTAATTCTGTTATAAGTGTCGACGGCATAGGCTTCAACATCGCATCGTACCATACTCGTGGTTTAACATTATAGTTTACCGTACGCGACTCAAAGTCACTGTCGGTTTATTATTATTATTATTGTCATATACCGCTACCGTACTCTGTGTTTATTTCGGTTGCCAGACTTTTACCCGCAAATATGGCCGCGATTGTTTTTGGTGTGTTACCTAGCAACGCATTTTGCTATAGACTCCGCCCATACGAGTTGGTTCACCACCGTTTTAAATATATATACCTCGTAGCATGCACTCCTGGTACCTAGCTTGCTGACTTGCTTTGTTATGTCAGTCGAAGTACGGCTACTTTTGCTCATTCGCAAAATTATGATTCAAATTACCGATTCCTTCGCTCATACGCGTGAGGTTCGGTTGGTAACCTTGACCTTATAATCATTACACCAGTGCTAACTGTTCAGCTGGTCCTGATTTTCGTGTTTTTTCAACGAAGGCAAAAAAAACTTCTTAGGCCTTCATGCTAGTATGGCCACTTTTGTAAGTATTATCGCGGTTGTTTTTTTTTCTTCAACACATGTGCTCGTATTGACCGTGGTTAAAACGTAAACAAATCAACTGTGAGCGTAATCTATACGTCCGCAGTTTTCAAATAAACTTGAACAAATTTTTTGCTTGCTAAATGACTCAACAACGGAATGTATATAACTGTTCTAGAAACCCGCTGTAGGCATGAGAAAAAGTTCTGATATTGTTTACTAGTTGATGGATTGTGAGTAATGTAGGTAGAAAAAATAATATTGGTCCTTGCGAGCGCGAGCTAAACCAATCAGAAAAATTTTCGCGCTAATGCCATCTTTATTTTTTTATGACAATAAGTGGCAACATTACGTAATCAAAACAACGAGAAAAAAATAAATAAATAAAATAATGGAGACTCACCATACTAATGCTACTTCGCCCAACATCCTTAATTCCGAAATCCTCGCCTGTAGTCCTGGCGTGTCCTTGCTACTATAGCACGTATCGCTGTCACCACTTGCAAGCTCCCGGCCGAGCGGAGGCGGGAAAAGAATAACGAAGAGGATGTTTCTTTCAGTTCTATACGGAGTAACACTCTCCAATTCGGTTTCTCTTTTATGTCATTGTATTGATTCATCCACGTATTTGAGATTAATATCACGAAATTCACCTTTTTTGAGTTTCAACTATTCACAACACTTTATGGTGAACTCGTCGGATATATGTCTCCACATTTACTTGTTTACATTAATAAAAGAAGTTATTCTTCAACCCGTACTTTTGTTGTCATATATTATCAACACTACCCTAACACGAACAATGGTTGTGTCTAACTATTTTTTTTTGCATGTGAATATCAAACCTGCACATGAAACTATTAAATCTTCACTCATTACAGCAATCTTTCACTCAATTCTTTAGGTGCCTTCCGAAATCTATTATATCCCATTATAAACAATATTTCTTACTTGATTTTGATGTCACTTGATACTCAAGTCTCACAATGCACACATGTTCCTATAGCTACTGTATTATACTCCGAACTGAACTGAACTAGCTACTAACTTGTCTACGGGCCGACGCCCGAGACTAACGGATATTTTCCGCGCACTCTGAGACTGAACTGCTAATTTGTCTACGGGCCGACGCCCGAGACCAACGGCTATTTACCGCGCACTCGTTAAAATTGAACTACTACCTAACTCTTCCCAACTATGGGTTTTTAAGCTCCTAACATTTACTTTCGGGTGAAGCCCGAAGATTTTAGTACAAGCCGAGCTTGTGATTTCAAGTAGAAAGTTCATCCGACTTTCTCCCGAAGTTCTACCGAAAGTCGAGACCACTGTCGCTAGGCCAGAGGCAGTGACTAGTGTCCGTGAAAATAATAGCTTTGTTTTTACAACATTGCTGCGCTGACTAATGCTCGGAACTGTCTATGGTTTAATAACAAAGTTTCTTAAACATCGTTGCGATGACTAATGCTCGAAAATGTGCACGCTTCAATAACAAATTTTATACTTGAAGGTTGCAGCTACGCTGATATGAGAGTTTCCTTCACAATTTCCTACTTTTTCTACAATATTAGCAAATTCGAAGGAAAATTTGCTAAGGGCGCTGCACCTCGTTTGCTCGATTCTGCAGGCCGCAGAACAAGCAAAAATCAAACGATTTCCTGGTTCAATGACTAGCAGAAGACCTCCCAACTCATGGTGCGACAAAGAGTGCTTCGATGCTAAACATGCGAAACAAAATTCTTACAAGACGTTTCTTAAGCGGAGAGGAGGAACTCCTCAGAATTTTAAAAATTATTGGTTTTATAAACCAAGTACAAAAGCATACTTCGGGCCAAGAAATGTAGCTATTGGAGACATTTTATCGAAGGTTTGTTAAAAGACACCTCAATGAGCACTCTATGGAACACGACCAGACAAATGAGGAATCATGCATGCATTCACATGGCGATTTGGTAACATTCAGAATTACCTACATGGGTCTCCCGCAAGGCTCATGCCTCAGTCTGCTGATCTATATTGTTCACGTGAATGACATTGAAAGCTGTCTAGTAACCCCATGCACACTAAGATAATTGGCAGATGATGGCATGGTTTTAGTAACTGGGCCCAAATCTGTTAACCTGCAAGAACCATTGCAAGATACCTTAGATAACTGTTCCGTTTGTGCTGTTCATCTGGGAAGCGTCTGGTAGGTCGTCTTTTCAAGAAAGCATGTTCCCCGCATCTCCAGCTCCACATAATGGAAAGAATCATCGCGCAGGTTTTGACTTTCAAATACCTTGGAATGTGGTATGATTCCAAATGCAAGTGGGGAGGCCACATTAGGTATCTGATAACGACATGACAACAGAGAGTAAATTTTCTTCGAACCGTAACTGAATCTTGGTGGGGTGCTCATCCAAAGATCTAATAAAATTGTTTTAGACAACGATACTTTCAGTGATGGAACATGGATACGATTGCTTTCGTTCCACTGCAAACTTTTATTTTATTAAACTTGAGCCAATTCAGTATCGTTGTTTGTGAATATAATGTGAGGTACTGAATCCCCTGGTTATTAATAACTTCGAAAGATTAGTCGAGGACTAATCTCAACTTTATTCTTCGACACATCCATGCAACGTGTAGTGCGTTGAATCCCAGATCACCTACGCTAGACAGAAATCAAAAAATATTTACATAAAGTTCAGGAATTTTGACTCTGAGAAAATGTTTTACACGGACGGATAACGAATTGAAGAGGTGACAGGGTGGCTTCAGAAACATGCATTTGTTTATATAGCAGATTTAGCAGCAGTTCATTATAGCTTGAATGTAATCGTCAAAAATCCCCAAAACATTATTTCGTGATGTCAGATCCTAACTAATAAATTCCTTGCGTACTCAAGGTAGACTATCCAATGTCCTAACTCGCGACATTCTTACTTGTCGTGACCTTCCATAAATGAAACTTCTTTATCATTTCATAAAGACAGTTGGAGTTCCAGTTTAATTTTTATTTTATGTTAGACTCCTCCTTCTTCCATGAGTTCAACCTGTAGCCAACTATCTTATATTGAATAAAAGTGATGAAATGATACAAACAAATCTAAAATAGTTTGAAGATCATGTACAAAATAAATGTTTTTTTTTATTTGATGGAATTTATAATAGCAAATCGCTTGATAAAAACAGTTAGTATATTAAATAAAGAATTCCGGCATACTAATATGATACTCGAAATGTATTAGGTTTAAGGTTCTTTTGTTTTCAGGATGCTACGGAGAAGAAATACTTATGCATAAACGTATTTATGAAAAAAATATTATTTTTGTTTTTATAATAATAATAATAATAATAATAATAATAATAATAATAATAATAATAATAATAATAATAATAATAATAATAATAATAATAATAATAATAATAATAATAATAATAATAATAATAATAATAATAATAATAATAATAATAATAATAATAATAATAATAATAATAAATCGTGGGGTGCGAAAAAAGGTTTTTAATTTGAAACTGATTTTATGCGTAAGTGTTCTTTTATACACAGGTGGGTAAAATCAATGCATTGTAACATTTGGTGCAACTCATAATGCAAAACTACAGTGCATTACGTAATTGTAGATACGATGCTCTAAAGAATCAAAAAAGGTAGGATCATTAATTTTCATTTTCCTCCTTCTTGGGGTAGGGAACGAATAACCGTCTCCCACAAACGCTTTGTAATAGCGGCCACTAGTAGCGGCGACCCGAGTGGGTCACGTAGAAAAATAATCCCGACGTTCATGGATCCTATCAATACATTTGGAATAATATACCACTAACGAAAACCCTTTTTCTAATTGGCAAATTCGCAGGTGGACCGATCGAAAGTGCGAATACTGAAGCAAGAGGCACCAAGTGCACTCTGAGAATACGATATCTTCAGCAAGTCCAGAAGCTGTTGCAAATAGAAACTCTAGATGTTGGTACAGAAGTAAAAGTACAACCACACTCTAAATATCAGTCACTGTGTTATCGTCTCATACGAATTGATCGACGATCAGTCAAGGATTCATTCACGTGAAAAGAATCACTTGTAAGGAAAATGTTAGTCGGTGTTCGCACCGCACGCATATAGCTCTTGGCTCCTAGCATTTTTTTCTGGCTACCTAGAGTTTCATTGATTCAAGGCTTCAGTCTTTTTCAAGGCTACCTGATTCACTAACAGTCTTTTTTAAGACTAACAATTAGTCAGCCAAGGCTATACAAAGTGTGATATTAGAGTGATTAAGTGATACAAAGAGTGATATTAGAGTGACTAAGAAATTAATCAGCCTTTTTTAAGGCTAGCTATTCAAAGAAGTATTCTTCAAACTTCAAAATTCCATTCATTTCAAAAACGCCTGCGACCAACCGGAAAGGCAACAAGCCTAAGGCTACAAATAATTCAATACGCAATAAAACACAATCCGTTATTCAACATTTTTCTAATAACATTCACGATCTTATAGAATCTGAATGTAAAAATAAAAGACAACGGACGGATTTCCCTTCCGTTGATCCTATGCCGTCTAACAATAATTACGAGATTCTTCCTGAATCCGATTGTAGCGACATTGAAGAAAATCCTTCAAAAATTCCCAAAATGGACGCTTGTCGTTCTGGGAAGAAACAACAATCTATGCCACCAGTGACGGTGATGATTTCCGACTTCAAAGCATTCCGTACTGAATTTTCTACTTTTCTCCCGGAAGTAAAAGTCTCATTTCAAATCGGACGAAGAGGAGAATGTCGAGTCTAGGTTGGTGGATTGGAAGATTACGAACGTCTTATTCGATATTTGTCCGAGAAACTTCATAAATTTTATTCATATGATATAAAATCAGACAGACCCTTCAGGGCTGTCTTGAAAGGCTTATCAAATGATCAAAGTATTGATGAAATTAAAAATGAACTAAAAGAATTGCTTGGTTTTGCCCCTTCCCAAGTAATACTTATGAAAATAAGAGCGAATGGTACTTCTAAACCACGCTCTGGAATTTCCCATGAACTTTATCTAATACACTTCAATCGAAGTGATGTAAACAATTTGAAAACTTTAGGAAAAGTACGTTTCATTTCCCACATTAAAATTTATTGGAAACATTATAAACGGCATAATCGTACTGCAAACTTATCGCAATGTCGTCGTTGCCAAGGCTTCGGCCATGGAACCAAAAATTGTCATATGGATATACGGTGTTTGAATTGTGGTAAATCGCATTCGAAAGACGTTTGTCCAATGAATGAAACCACTGATAAATTTTTATGTTCAAATTGCAATGGAAATCATAAATCCAATTATTTGAAATGTCCTGTCAGGAAAAAAGGCGGGTGGGTAATGTCAGACATAACTGGATGTCGTGAATACGAAAAAATTGTGCAAGCTTTCCCCTTTTTCACTAATAGAGTTTGAAGCGATGCACCTACATTAAAGTACAGATTAGTTACATTAAACAGCTACTATTCTACAGCTATATATTCCAAACTTGAAACAATTCCTTTTTAATTTGCCAATATAGGAGGCTAGGTACGACAAATTTGTAGTTTATTTTTATTGAAGCTATGAAGTTCGAAGATCTGATTCTTCTCGAAATTTTAGTACGAAACAATTGCAATGGCCTGGTCTGAAATGTATCGACGATCTTCGATATGCAAGTTATTTTAATAATAATGATAGTAATAATAATGATAATAATAATAATAATACAGATTAATCTGTACATATATGTATGTGTAAATAAAATATAGATTAACCTGTATATATGGCAACCCTGTATCGCATGGCATATTTTCACACGACCCCATACTAGTATAAAGATGTGTTCAACATCATCACATTCGCTTTCGCATTGCCGTTCGTAATTGAATGTGTTAGTGACGGTACAAATCTGCCTTTTTTCGGTTTTTGCCATCTAGCTGACGGTGTCTCGTACGTTCAGAGCAGCTGCTTTAACTTAAATGACGCTATTTCTCACATCACATTTCCTTTTATACCTGCTACTGGTAAGGGTGTAGGGACCTCCCCTTCGCAGAACGGGAAACAGTGAGACGATATAAAAGAGAGAGTTAGTATAGCAGCAGCCAGTAATACTGAATTGGCTATCGAGCAGTAAATAGCATCTTGTAGAGTTTTCACGCAGAAACACGCTCACAGGAGGAACAGTTAAGGGCAAGGCAAAGTCCCGCTTAAACCGTGCTGGTCTGCAGTTCCCAGTTGGCAGAATTCATCATCTGCTCCGGAAGGGAAACCTCGCCGAGCGTGTCGGTGCCGGTGCACCAGCCTATCTGGCGGCAGTGATGGAGTACTTGGCTGCCGAAGTGTTGGAATTAGCCGGTAACGCTGCCCGTGACAACAAGAAAACGAAAATCATCCCTCGCCATCTGCAGCTGGCCATCCGTAACACGAGGAGTTGAAAACCCCGTCCTTTTCAGGACGACCACACTCTGTGATGAAGAAATATTTAGGATTGCTTTAAATTTAGCCAGTTCTGATACGCCTGGAAAGTAGAATGCGCAAATCAAGTGGAAACATTTGTTCTAACAATTTGTATAAAGTATACTAGTATAAAGATGTTTCTAATTCAAAATTTTCTTTTTCGTATTGCGAGACAGCGTTACTGTCGTAATTGAATGTGTTAGATATCACTATCAAAAAGCGCCCCATACTAAAGAATTCACGACAAAAAGAAACACATATTGATCTGTACGTGGCAACTCTTTCGCACGGCATATTTGTATACTAGTATAAAGATGTATTCATCATCATCATTTCTACTTTCGCATTGCCGTTCGTAATTAAATGTGTTAGTGACGGTGCAAATTAATTTAACTTCTCGTGTGCCTTGTTTCGGCAACAGTTGCTCGGAAAATGGTAGGAAAGCGACAAAATTCAACTAGTTCTTTATGATTATTTTTAGCACTTAAAAGTGTTATTTGAATGGGCCTTGCTTGCTGGAATTTTCGGCTTCCTTTCACCCGGTTTTCGCTGTCATCGTCCCGTACGTTCAGAGTAGCTGTTTTAATTTAAATGCTATTTTTCACATCACCTTTGTTAGAATTCCTTCTTGTACGCAGAACGGGAAACAGTGAGACGACAGGTCCACGATGTTGCTCTCGTGTGTCTTGTTTCGGGAACAGATGCTCAGCAAATGGTAGGAAAAATGAAGCACTCAACTTTTATATGGATGCCCTTGTATAGATGCAGACATCTCGCGTTCTGATTGGCTGGTGCTGTCATGGGTTAAATCAAACAGGTTTTTCAATAGTGTACTATTGAAAAACTTCAATGTTGTTGCAATACACGTTCAAGTTGAGAATTTTCGATTCTATTGGTAGTTAGATGATATGAATCCTTCTACAGATCACTAAGCTATGAGCTTTCAAAATACGAGAAAGGCAAACGCGCCTTATGAATTATCCTCTTTGATACTCGTTTATACCAAACATTTAAGAAAAGTTTAATTTTGAACTATTTGAGATTATGTCACACAACTGAAAATTTTATCATAAAATTGTAATCATATTTCCGATGGCATGTTGCAAGAATTATGTTGATTCATTAGATACAACAGGAGATATTCACGATCAAAAACTTATCACTCTCTCAGAGGGTAAATTTTGAAAAGGCGCCCCATAGTAAAGTAAGTCGTATTCACGACAAAAAATTTAAACGCTCGTTCGCTTAGACAACAAGTCAAATCAACGACCTTAATTTTACAGAACATACCTGAAAATCAAAAAACCGTCACGAATGCCACGCCTAATACTTCAAAGGCACTTATTTCTTCGAATTCAAAACAAAAAACAGGTACGCCTGCCTGGCACCTATTTCTTCTAATGTAAATAATCAAAACACATGACCGCCTTGCAGTTCATCTTCTAACGAAAACAATTTATTGATAGGTAGATCGACCATATCATCTTCTTCTAATGGCAGTCTACCTACAAATATTCCTTCAATGCCATTCGCTTCTTTAAATGAAGTCGATATAGGTGATATAACTGAAAATAAAATGATCTACCTACAAGATCAACTTTTTCAAATGATCATCCAAATGAATTCGACTTCATCACTTTTTAAGCATTTCAAATCGGATGGAAATTTGCAAATAATATTATAATGAATTTAAAATTTAACAGCGATGCTAAATAATTATTTGAATATTTTAAATTGGAATGCTCGATCTTTGAAATCGAGTGAAGATGAATTTTATAATTTTCTCAAAGTTCACAAAATTCATATTGCCATTGTGACAGAAACTTTTCTTAAACCAAATGTCAAATTGAAAAGTAATCCACATTATGTGGTTCGTCGATTTGTTAGGTTTACTGGAATGGGTGGTGGAGTTGCCATTTTTGTCCAACGGCAAATTAAACATCGAATTTTACCTTCTTTCAATACTAAGGTTCTGTAGCATTCAGACTTTCCACCGAAGCTATAATTAATCCTATTAGTTCTATATTCAACTATCATAGAGCTAATTGCTTGGATCACAGATCTCACATTGAAAATCATGTGGATCACGAAACTATTTTAGAAAATTCTGCGGACATCGAAACAACAATTGATAATTTGAATCATTACATTATCGAAGCCAGAAATCATTCAGTTCCCAAAGCTCCAACTAAATTAAATTCTCCTATCATCGATGACAATCTTCAACTGCTGATTCGGTTGAAGAATGTTCGTCGACGACAATATCAACGTTCTCGTAATCCTGATATGAAAAACATAATTAAGGATTTACTAAAAGAAATTGAACATAGATTTACTCTTTTGCGAAATGAAAATTTCGCTAATGAAGTTGAACAAATTAAACCATATTCTAAACATTTCTGGAAACTTTCTAAGGTTCTTAAGAAACCTCAGAAACCAATTCATGCTCTCAAGGAAGGAAATCAAATACTTCTTACAAATGGCGAAAAAGCTCAAAAGCTTCTGGGTTATCCACTGGAGTTGCTCTTCTAGACATAGAAAAAGCATTCGACAGTGTTTGGCACAAAGGTTTAATAGCAAAAATGTATGATTTCCAGTTTCCTATATATTTGTTAAAAAAGATTCAAAATTATTTAACTGATCGTACTCTTCAGGTTAGCTATCAGAATTGTAAATCTGAATTGCTACCCGTACGAGCCGGTGTTCCACAGGGTTCGAGCGTAGCTTCAATCTTGTATAATATTTTCACTTCTGATCTTCCAAATCTACCCGATGGTTGTCAGAAATCGCTATTCTGTGACGACACAAGTCTGTTAGCCACAGGTAGAAATCTAAGAGTGATCTGCAGTCGCCTACAAAGAAGTTTAAATATTTTCAGTGATTATCTGTCAAAATGGAAAAATAAACCAAATCCAGCAAAAACGCAATTAATTATCTTTCCTCATAAGCCAAGAGCTTCTTTTCTTAAACCAAACAATTATCACATTCTCAAATTAAATGGCTTGGAATTGACATGGTCTGATCAAGCTAAATACTTAGGTTTAACGTATGACAAAAAACCCACTTTCAAGGATCACATTGAAGAAATCCAGGCAAAGTGTAATAAATATATTAAATGTTTATATCCTCTTATAAACAGAAATTCTTAGCTCTGTCTAAAAAATAAATTGTTAATTTATAAACAAATTTTCAGACCAGCCATGCTTTATGCAGTACCAATTTGGTCAAGTTGTTGTTCCACCAGGAAGAAAACGCTTCAAAGGATTCAGAATAAAATTCTGAAAATGATTTTGAAGCGTCCTTTCTGGTTTAGTACAAATGAGTTACACAGACTCACAAATATAGAACCATTACATGTAATGTCACATAATATTATAAGCAAATTCCGACAAAAATCGATGCAATCTTCAATTGAATCGATTCGCTCTCTGTATTAGTTAGTAAGTTAGTATAAAAGTTCCTTTTCCCCATTACATAATACAAGTAGGTTTAGAATTTTCCCTACACAAAAATCTCAGAATTGCGGAAGCAAATAATATCCTCATGGTAATAACCAAATCATATTTATATAATAGGGCTGAAAAGTCACCACTTGTGGCTGAACACCCAATTTAAATCTTAATAATTTAATTTTAACTCATATTCCAATAAATAGTTATTTAAAAAAAAATTATAAAAATAAAAAAAAATTTAAAAAAAATTGTAAGGAAAATGATATGCGAGGAACTAGCCAGCCATGCCAGCCATCATCTTCAACAAATCCACGTTCCCGAAAACTGTGAACGTTGGCCTATTACAAATGTTTAAACGTCCATATTATCCAGATCCGATGTTATGCTATAATTGTTTTTTTCACGGCCACACTCGTGCCTGGTCCTCAACGGTATTTCAATTATTCCGCTGAACATCAAGTTGAAAAGTGTAGTGAAGCGGCTGTCACTGTACAATCTACATGTCAGTCCCACAGAGATTGTCGCAATCCCTGTAGATACTTCTGTAGCTCGTTTTAGCAATAATTGCAGCTCTATCCTTTCAAACGTCCTGGCTATCACCTGAAAAAGGCGCATTGAGGACAAGGCCCCACATCACAAGCTACAATTCGAAGACTACCGGTACTGTGAGGCTAGACGTCCCACAGATCTGTGCTAAATCGCCTCAACTAGCAACAGCCCATCATCGGGTATCAATCCTTTGTGGCTGCAATTCAAGATACGCGGGTCAACGAGGCGATCATTCCATCGGACAACGATGGTAAGAATTATACACTGTTGCTCAAGACGAACACCGAACAGCCCTGGCAGCACGGAATGGGTCTTGTCATCCGCGATAATATACCTTTCGAATGGATACATACGAACACCAGCCTTCACCTGATTGCAATTAGAAACCACAAATCGATTGTGGCAGCAGTAGTATCAATCTACATACCGCCCAGTGCACGCGACTGCCAACGCCAGTCAGAAACTTTCCTGGATGAAATTTAAGAACCAGTGATATTTTTGGGAGATGTCAATGCGCAGGGGAATCGAAATCAATGGATACACAGGGTTGTTTCACAGCGGAGAGAACAATGTAATTAATAAACTCATCAGCCTGAATAACTGTTCCAGTGTTCGTATTGACTCGGTCACGAAAAACATCGGCCATAGGCCTTTCCTTCTGTTCGGATGATCTAGCTAACAGAATCACCTGGCGATCTCTACATAACATTCACAACAGTGACCACTTTTCAATCAAGATTTTTCTTCCTGGTTGGTCACTCCACCGAACAATGCGACAAAAATGGTTAAAATCGTGCAGATTGGCCTGCATACGAGCGTATGACAGCTGACTCTATACGTTCAGGCGACGAATGGAACTAACCAAAGGCAATTCATGCAGCAGCGATTGAATCCATCTCCCGAATTACAGGCCGATCTGGACCCAAGGCAGTACCGCGGTGAAGTCAGAATTTAAAGCAAGCAATCAAACTACGACGTAAGTGTCTACATTGTAGCAATCACGTGGTTTTAATAAAAAAGTTTGCTTCCATCACTACGATATTGTTCTTTTCAATTCTGTTTTTTTTTTGCTGTATCGTGACATTTGGACTCGCGAAGCGACGATGCGATGTTCTTGATATTCAAATATTGAACCGAAATTCGTTGATTTGGGGATATGAGATGGTTAGATGTGGACTACTAAAGGGAAAACGAGGATTCGGTTTGATTCCGAGTAGTCCAATATGAGTTCGTAATGCGATTACCGGTTTCTTAAGTCCAAAATCTCGTACCTGAGGATTAACAGTTTCTCTGATCAATCATTTTAATTTGATCAGTGGAAGAGATCAGAGTGGTTAAATTTATGTAGTTCGTGTTCGAAATAGGTTAGTCTTATAACATGCGACTTTTCAAATCAGGCAAAGTAACAGAGTTTCACTTTAAATAGGTATTAGCGCAGTTAGGAAATAGTTACAAGTGCGGAGACTTTGCGTGCAAGTGCGAAGACTAACAAGAGTTAATAGAAAGGTTAACGTACGGCACCGTAAGCAAAGTTCATCCGACCTCTCACTACCACCTTTGATCGTCGAGCGTTGGTTCGTTTATTATCCGTTGCCAAAAAAATCGAACCCCAGAACGTCGCCACGTGGTTTCAGCGGCCATCATCATTTTCGCCGCTAGCCGGACTCAGCTCCGTTTCTTGTTGCTGGTATGCTGTTTTGAGGTCCAACACTACCAGTAGTTGTCCTTCAACCCGAGGATCTCACCCGGAGAACCTGCGCTAGGAAGCGCAAATAGCGACAGCGACACATCTGCACCGTGCGCAGCAATAAAACGGAACAGGTAGTATAAACAAGGCTTGTCGAATGATAAGAATGAATAAACGCCTAAACCCCTGAGCAGGGTTATATAAAAGCTCCGAAATTATAGCAAACATTAGTTTCTCCCCCCGCACTTGCCGGGGCCCTGAACCGCGAATAAAAAATATAAAATTATGTAAACATGTAAAATAGATTTAGATTAGAAAATTCTTAAGTGTTTATAGATGTCGTATTAATGTTCGAATATGTTTTAGGTAATTCAATTGTTAGGAAGTTCAAATAAATGTTCGAATAAAAATAAAAATAATTAGGTGTTTGTTGGTCGAATGAATGTTCGATAGTAATTCACGTTTCTTAAGATTATGTATTGTTATTTGAAGTGATATTCCGGTAGTTTTGTATTCTTTAAAGGGTTTCGTCTCGTTTGTAGTTTTGTGTTTTAGTGACCTAGGTTGGACTGCTCGGGAAAACAGTTCCCACTCTGGTTTCTTCGCTGGCTTATTATTTGGTTGTTTTTAGGGATTCTGCCAGTGAGGAATCTGCGAGTTGATTGGAGAAATGAGCTTTTATTTGAATATTATGGCACCTTAACGAAGATAGCTAGCACACAGTTAGGTACCGATTAGTACAGGCAACACCGAGATGGAAACCTAGGTTAGGATTAAGAACTACTAAAGTCAAATTAATAAATATAAAAATGTTACTGTACAGCAGACAAACGAGCTGTTTGTTCCACTGAACCGCATATACTTGCGCTCCAGAATTGGAAATAGACGGGGTGGTTACGGATTCAACGCTGACATGTTGTTGATTTGATTGATTTGTTGAATTATTCATTGATTAATTTGTTGAATTATTCAGAAAGTGAAGATACTCGATTACAAGTTACTGAGATAAGCATCAATCGCTGGAACCAAGTCTTATCTCCCGACAGGGTTGTTTCGCCGACCCTGATTTACCTAATTTCGTTCTTTTAAATAGTGTTCGTCTGCCCGTTCGTCTATTTGTACCACGTGTTATGAATTGCATAAAATGCAAACAGTCAGGTCACACCGCTTCTCACTGTGGTAATAAAGATAGGTGTGGTAAATGTTAAGAAAATCATACGGACGAACTGTGTAGTAGAAATTCTGAAAAAAAGTGTATACTGTAAGCAAGGAAGGGAATAATCGTATCTATTTTCACCCGGCTGACACTCATGGGCAATTTTCTACCTACAGTGAGTTCTCCATTTTATTCTTGCATAAGTGTGCTTCTGCCGAATACCAGATTGCCTCAAGTAACACCCGATCGGTCAGTCGGTGTTGAACAATCGTTCGCACCGCACGCGTATAGCTCTTGGCTCCTGGAAATTTTTTCTGGCTACCTAGAGTTTCATTGATTCAAGGCTTCAGTCTTTTTCAAGGCTACCTGAATCACTAATAGTCGTTTTAAAGAATAAAAATTAGTCAGCCTTTCTCAAGACTACACAAAGAGTGATATTAGAGTGACTACGTGATACAAAGAGTGACTAAGTGATACAAAGAGTGATATTAGAGTGACTAAGAAATTAATCAGCCTTTTTTAAGGCTAGCTATTCAAAGAACTATTATTCGAACTCATCAGTCTTTATTAATACTACCACACAATCAGTCTTCATCAAGACTTTTCCAAACTAGGAGTCTATTCGAAGACTAATTTAGCCTAGTTAATTTAATTCAAAATTTCATTCATTTAAAAAATACCTGCGTCCAACCGGAAAGGCAAGAAGCCTAAGGCTAAAAATAATTCAAAACAGAATAAATCACAATCCGGTATTCAACATTTTTCTAATAACATTCACGATCTTATAGAATCTGAATGTAAAAATAAAAGACAACGGACGGATTTCCCTTCCGTTGATCCTATGCCGTCTAACAATATTAACGAGATTCTTCCTGAATCCGATTGTAGCGACATAGAAGAAAATTCTTTAAAAATTCCCAAAATGGACGCTTGTCGTTCTGGGAAGAAACATCAATCTATGCCACCAGTGACGGTGATGATTCCCGACTTCAAAGCATTCCGTACTGAGCTTTATACTTTTCTCCTGGAAGTAATAGTCTCATTTCAAATCGGAATAAGAGGAGAATGTCTTGGTTGATGGATTGGAAGATTACGAACGTCTGATTCGATATTTGTCCGAAAAACCTCATAAATTTTATTCATATGATATAAAATCAGACAGACCCTTCAAGGCTGTCTTGAAAGGATTATCAAATGATCAAAGTACTGATGAAATTAAAAATGAACTAAAAGAATTGCTTGGTTTTGCCCCTTCCCAAGTAATACTTATGAAAATAAGAACGAATGGTACTTCTAAACCACGCTCTGGAATTTCCCATGAACTTTATCTAATACACTTCAATCGAAGTGATGTAAACAATTTGAAAGCTTTAGAAAAAGTACGTTTCATTTCCCAAATTAAAATTCATTGGGAACATTATAAACGGCATAATCGTATTGCAAACTTATCGCAATGTTGTCGTTGCCAAGGCTTCGGCCATGGAACCAAAAATTGTCATATGGATATACGGTGTTTGAATTATGGTAAATGGCATTCGAAAGACGTTTGTCCAATGAATGAAACCACTGATAAATTTTCATGTTCAAATTTCGATGGGAATCATAAATCCAATTATTTGAAATGTCCTGTAAGGGAAATAATTTTAAACGCTTGTTCGCTTAGAAAACTAGTCAAATTAACGACCTTAAATTTACAGAACATACCTGAAAATCAAAAAACCGTCACTATTTTTCACTTGGAGCTGTTAGCGGAATATTTTCAATAATGTCACTATTTATGTACCATTTAATTCCATTATTTCACTGTCACGATATTACACTTTCACAAAGTCACTATAATTTAATGAAGCATAACAAACGTTACAATACAGATACGCGTATTTTGGAATGTTATTTACATTATTCTTCAATGTATCGGTTTTATAAGTTTGTTAAAACAAACTCATAGAACCGTGTGAAAACAAATAAAACCGATACACTGAAGAAGGATGTAAATACAATTCCGAAATACGCGTATCTGTATTGTAACGTTTGTTATGCTTCATTAAAATATAGTGACTTTGTGAAAGTGTAATAACGTGACAGTGAAATAGTGGAATTAAATGGTACATAAATAGTCACACTATTGCAAAACCCGTTACAAATGCCACGCCTAATTCTTCAAAGGCACTTGTTTCTTCAAATTTAAAACAAAAAACAGGTACGCTTGCCAATTCGTCTTCTAACGAAAACAATTTATTGACAGTTAGATCGACCTCATCATCATCTTCTTCTAATGTCAGTTATGCTAGTATAACAGGTAGAAATCTGCCATATCATCTTCTTCTAATGGCAGTTCAATGCCATCAGCTTCTTTAAATGAAGCTGATTTAGGCGATATAACTGAAAATAAAATGATCTACCTACAAGATCACCTTTTTCAAATGATCATCCGAATGAATTCGACTTCATCACTTTTTGAAACATTTAAAATCGGATGGCAATTTGCAAATAATATTATAATGAATTTAAAATTTAACAGTGATAATAAATAATTATTTGAATATTTTAAATTGGAATGCTCGATCTTTGAAATCGAGTGAAGATGAATTTTATAATTTTCTCGAAGTTCACAAAATCCATATTGCCATTGTGACAAAAACTTTTCTTAAACCAAATGTCAAATTGAAAAGTAATCCACATTATGTGGTTCATCGATTTGACAGGTTTACTGGAATGGATGGTGGAGTTGCCATTTTTGTCCAACGGCAAACTAAGCATCGAATTTTACCTTCTTTCAATACTAAAGTTATTGAAAGCTTGGGAATCGAAGTTGAAACCATTCATGGAATTTATTTCATCGCTGGGGCATATTTGCCATTCCAATGCACCGGCGAACAATTAAATTTCTTTAAAGGCGATTTGCAAAAACTCACAAGACGTCGACCGAAATTTTTCGTGATAGGGGACTTAAATGCTAAGCATGTCCAGTGGAATTGTAGGCAAAATAACAGTAATGGTAAAATACTTCATAATCAACTCTCAGCTGGTTACTTCACAGTTCTTCATCCCAGTAATCCGACTTGTTTCTCTTCCGTGAAAACCCCGTCTACAATTGATCTGGTTCTAACAGATCAAAGTCACATTTGTAGTGAACCGATTACACATGCTGACTTTGACTCAGATCATCTTCCAGTTACATTCAGACTTAATCCAATTAGTTCTATATTCAACTATCATAGAGCTAATTGGTTGGATTACAGATCTCACATTGAAAATCATGTGGATCATGAAACTATTTTAGAAAATTCTGCGGACATCGACACAGCAATTGATAATTTGGATCATTATATTATCGAAGCTAGAAATCTTTCAGTTTCCAAAGCTCCAACTAAATTAAATTCTCCTATCATCGATGACAATCTTCAACTGCTCATTCGGTTGAAGAATGTTCGTCGACGACAATATCAACGTTCTCGTGATCCTGCTATGCAAAACATAGTTAAGGATTTACAAAAAGAAATTAAACATAGATTTACTGTTTTACGAAATGAAAATTTCGCTAAAGAAGTTGAACAAATTAAACCATATTCTAAACCTTTCTGGAAACTTTCTAGTGTTCTTAAGAAACCTCAGAAACCAATTCCTGCTCTCAAGGAAGGAAATCAAATACTTCTTACGAATGGCGAAAAAGCTCAAAAACTTGCTCAGCGGTTCGAGAGTGTCCACAATTTTAATTTGAACGTTGTGAGTCCTATTGAAAATGAAGTCTCACCGAAATATGATCATATTGCAACCCAAGTGTTATCACAAGATGCTTTTGGAACATAAGTTAAAATTTAATTATTAAGATTTAAATTGGGTGTTTAGCCACAAGTGGTGACTTTTCAGCCCTATTATATATATATATATATATATATATATATATATATATATATATATATATATATATATATATATATATATATATATATATATATATATATATATATATATCATATTTTCAGAAATCATATTTCAACCCAAGTGTTATCACAAGATGACATCATTGAGACGAATTTTGATGAAATTAAATCAATTATTAGGAAACTTAAAAACATGAAGGCTCCTGGTAATGATGGAATTTTTAAAATTCTTATTAAAAATTTTCCCGATGTTGCCTTGAAACTCCTGGTTAAAATTTTCAACAAGTGTTTTTCTTAGCTTACTTCCCAAAAAGATGGAAAAAGTTAGTATATAAGTTCCTTTTCCCCATTACACAATACAAGTAGGTTTAGAATTTTCCTTACACAAAAATCACAAAATTGCGGAAGCAAATGATGTCCTCATGGTAACAACCAAATTATATATATATATATATATATATATATATATATATATATATATATATATATATATATATATATATATATATATATATATATATATATATATATATATATATATATATATATATATATATATATATATATATATATATATATATATATATATATATATATATATATATATATATATATATATATATATATATATATATATATATATATATATATATATATATATATATATATATATATATATATATATATATATATATATATATATATATATATATATATATATATATATATATATATATATATATATATGATATCTGTTCAAAAAGTTCCCGGAATTTTTTAATTGCGCGCGTCTGGAGAGTCCGGTGGTCAAAATTTTTTTTTATTGTGTTGGGTACATATGTCCCTAATGTATGGTGAAATTTTCAGCTGTACTCATTGTTTACATTGTGTCTTGTAGCGGCTGGTGTAGACGTGTTTTTTTGAGCTCGGCGATTTTTGTTAGTTTAAACAATGGAAGAATTGAAGAGTCAAAGAATTTGTATTAAATTTTGCGTGAATGAAATAAAATGAAATAAAGTATAACCATGTGTGCGAAATGTTACAGAGAGCCTACGGTGAGTCTGCTATGAAAAACCAAGTGTTTACGAGTGGTATAAGCGTTTCCAAGATGGCCGCAAAGACGTTGAAGACGACGAACGCTCCGGTCGACCCAGCACGTCAATAATCGATGAAAATGTGGGAAAAATGGAAAAAATGATTATGGATGATCGCCGAATCACTATTAGAGAAGTTGCTGATGAAGTTGGCATATCAGTTGGCTCATTCCATCATATTTTTTCAAATGTTTTGGGCATGAAACGAGTGGCAGCAAAATTCGTTCCAAAACTACTGAATTTTGATCAAAAAAACAAACGATTTTTTGGCTAAAAACAAGACTTTAATCATGCCCCAACCTCCTTATTCACCTGATATCGCTCCGTGTGATTTTTTCCTTTTCCCAAAGTTGAAGAGACCCATGAAAGGACAGCGTTTTTCATCGATTGAAGAGATAAAGGCAGAATCGCTGAGAGTGCTACAGAGCATTACAAAAAGTGACTATCAGGGGTTTTTCGAAGACTGGAAAAAACGCTGGCATAAGTGTATTATATCTAGGGGGGATTACTTTGAAGGGGACCATATAGATGTAGACGATTAAATAAATATTTTTTTAAAAAAATGAGAATTCCGGGTACTTTTTGAACAGACCTCGTATATATATATATATATATATATATATATATATATATATATATATATATATATATATATATATATATATATATATATATATATATATATATATATATATATATATATATATTATATATATATATATATATATATATATATATATATATATATATATATATATATATATATATATATATATATATATATATATATATATATATATATATATATATATATATATATATAATAGGGCTGAAAAGTCACCACTTGTGGATGAACACCCAATTTAAATCATAATTATTAAATTTTAACTCATGTTCCAAAACCTCACCCAATTCCCAATTCCCTTCCACGTTCCTTTTATCCTTCCCTTCCCATCAGGAAGTTGATGAGAAGCTACGGCAAGGCACAAATCTCCCAATAACTAGGGGAACATGCCACTTGAACCAATTAGTTCTGATGACATAGATGTAGGGTTTCATTCAGTAAAAAGCATTCAAACGAAGAGGTTGTTTTTCGAGACGAAGACAACTGTAGGCTGCAAATGGATTGGTTGGTTGGTGCTAATTGCAAAGGCTGCTGCAAAGCATATATTCGGGGCGATTCTAGTTTCATAAGTACCTGAAATAGTGGATCTCACTTCACTGAGAAAGATGGCCTAACCGATTTGAGAACTGTTCCATTTTGTTGGTTACACTAGCTTTCATGTTTTTCAAAAATCAAACAAAACTGTATGACATTTTTTATATGAGAATAAGAGAGATATGAGAAAGGCATCATTACAACAACTAGGTGGATAAAAACAAAAATCAAGTAATATTTTTTTTTAAATTGTAGTTGGTTTCTTTTGCCATGGGTTAGTATATGAAATTCATATAATTTTACGTTCTATTTCTTATTGTACAAAGCCATTGAAATAATTTAAAATTTTCGTGTTGTCACAAAATTTATTCTATTAATAGAAACAAATTCTACGTCTCTTTGAAACAGATGAAATCAAAACGGATGCCAATATTTTCACTTTGAATTGCAGAAACGTTGGAACGCAATATATAACAGAAATTTTAAAATTTTCCTATCTTTTACCGATTTTTTGAGATTTTACGGAAAACCTTAAACAAAAAAAACCTAATTTTAGTAGTTATCAATTCCGTTTGGGTTATGCATAAAAATTGTTTAAATCTTTTGTCCAATACAAAAACATAATTATTTTTAGAGTTTAGGTATATTTACCAAAATTTTTAAGATTTTTAGTGAAATCCAAGTTTCAGTTTTTTTGTAAATTTTGTTCATAATAAATTTACAACTAAAATAATAAAAAATATATATATCATAAAATTTCAAAGTTTTGATTTGTTTTTTTTTTGGCAAAATTTTCCCAATAATAGAAATTCTCTGTATTTGTACCAAATTTCCTGAGATTCTTTGAACGGATATATAATTTTGATCATCAATACATTGTTTCTGGTAATGATTCCAATATTTTGAATCAAAAAAATGTACACGCTTTAGTTTTTGAGTTATATACAAACATGTGAAAAAAATGAAAATTTCATATATATTTATAAATTCATCGATTGTTTAATGTTTTCTTTTGATTGTGCTGGAATGGTAGTTGAGCGAACATTGTAGCTGGTATCACTAGCAATCGAATGATGTAAAAAAATATATAGGTCATTGCTTTGAATTTCGAGATATTTACGATCATTGTAAAAAGTCTCATCTTTTCTTAGGTCATCTATCTACAGTTTTCATTATAACTTTGGGTAGACAACCCTATTTTTATTTTTTTCAGTGCATTTTATTTCAAGAAGTAGTACCTTTCCAATGGTGAACAAATTTTAAAGATCGGTTGACTAACAACAAAGTTATGACTCGGTAAAGTTGAAGGATTCAATATTTTCTATGCGACGATTATGCAATTTGGGCGCGTGAAAAAAACTTGGAACGGGAAAAATCAAATTTTCATTGGTTTTCCTTTACCAATCGTCTACTACAAAGTTTTAGAATCAATCTACGAACTTCACAAAATTCGAGGGTGTAAAATTTATTGAGATTCGTTGAAAAACAACTGAGCTATGATAGCTCAAAGTTACCGTTCCAACTTTTTTTGAGGCTTGGTATTTGGAGTGTTAATTTTGAAAATAACAACTTTTTTCACATATTTGCAGTATGAGTCAAAAACTCACTTAAACTTCCCGTCGACTCGTGAAATCATCTCATGGATACGATTATTTTGCGTCTGCCTTACATGCTTCATTATACTCCAGAGCGTTAAAAAAGGCGGTCGGGTAATGTCAGAGACATAACTGGAATACTGGGTTTTCGTGAATACGAAAACAACTGACATGTTCCTTAACACTTCCGATTATCAATTAGTCTATCAGTTGTATGAATGCTCTCCACCGTTGTTTTTTCGCCAATGCTTATGACTGGCAGCTGTGACGTAATCGCTTTTGTCGAAAGCGAAACTAGCTGTGCAGACGACACAAAACACATCTGCTCGCAGTGGTGATAGAACCCAAACTGATCCAATTTTTGTTAAGAGCTTTCTTTTTACGTGATTTCGTTTGTAGCTTTTTCACTAATGGGCGGTCCCAACGGCTATGAAATATTGAAATACTTCAATGCTTTAGCTATACACGTTTAAGTTGAAAAATTTCGATTCTATTGGTAGTTAGATTATATAAATCCTTTCACAGATCACTGAGCTATGAGCTTTCAAAATACGAGCAAGGCAAACGCGCCTTATGGATTATCCTCTTTGATACTCGTTTATACCAAACATTTCAGAAAAGTTGAATTTTGAATTATTTGAGATTATGTCACAGAACTGAAAATTTTATCATAAAATTGTGATCATATTTCCGATGGCATGTATCAAAAATTATGTTGATTCGGTAGATACAACAATAAATATTCACGATCAAAAACTTATCAATCTCTCAGAGGGTAAATTTAGAAAAGGCTCGTGCCATGTGAGTGGACCAACCATGGTGCGGTAATGGCATAATGGCTATAAGAGCGAGTCCAACCATGATGTTGTACACTACGGTTTGGCTGGACAGGTACGAACAGAGAGGCATAATGGCAATATGAGCGAGTCCAACCATGATGTTGTACACTACGGTTTGGCTGGACAGGTACGAACAGAGAGGCATAATGGCTATATGAGCGAGTCCAACCATGATTTTGTACACTACGGTTTGGCTGGACAGGTACGAACAGTGAGGCATAATGGCTATATGAGCGAGTCCAACCATGATGTGGTGCACTATGGTTTGGTCGGAGGAGGTACAAGTAAATGGTCGATCGGTTGGTTAAACAGACGGAAGCGTGTTCTGTCGCTCTGTCGAACCGACTCCGACTAATGCG